>NW_022476116.1:0-95932 GCF_009193645.1 Aspergillus pseudonomiae
AAAAAAAAAAAAAAAAGGAAAAAGAAAAAGAAAAGAAAACAGAAAAGCCATCCGAAAGGTTGCCTCCAGACTTTGGAGCTTTCCCTTGGGAGTGATGGATCCGCGATGGCCTCATGGAGGAAGATCCACCAGCAACCAGTTGCGGATTTGCCTGCTCCTTGGGATCGCTAGTTGCACCCCACCCCACCCATCCTCATTTTCTACCTCTGGGCCCTCTCTGCCTCCTGCTCGGGCCTGCGCTTTTTGGGTCGCCCCGCCCGCACACGCCGGTCACTCTTCACGGTCTGGGTTGTCTTGTCACCGTGTCTGTGTCTCTTCCTCCTCCCTGCAAACCCACACTATGCCCGGCTGTGGTCTAGTTTGACTTGCTTTCCGCTCAGTCATCCATATCCAGTCCTCTCTCTGTTTAATGTGATTTGATTTGATTTTATGAATACTTTTATTTATTTTATTTTATTTATTTATTTATTTTTTATTTTTGTTTGGTTTTGTTCAATCTCAGTTGATTGATTGATTATTATTATTATTTTTTTTCTTTGGGCCAACTTGCTCTTCGATCATCATCGTCATCATCATCAGGAAGGGGTTAGGGGATTTTTTTTTTTAATAATCTTCTCTCTCTTTTTATTTTTTGATTTTCTATTTTTTTTATTATTTTTTTTTATTTATTTTCAATTTTTGAAAAATCAAAAAATCCAGATTGGAAAAAAAAAGGGAAGAGCTCTTACAATACCTTACCCTGGACGAACCCTGCAGTCTGTTATGTGAATCTTGATCATTTAAATTCCTCTTATTTTATTTCTTTGCCTTTTTGATTTAGTCTATAATTTTTAAACCTTTGCCCCATCCTGCTCAATATCTTCATCTTGTTTTGGTCCCTTTTTATTTTTGATTACTTTTTCCCCCCCAGGATGTTTCAAGTTGTTCTCTGAGATTTCCACAGCTCTTGTTATTGTTTCGTTTTCTAATCTCAATTTCGTATGGCGCATTGGTGGCTGTTCTGAACCCCAAAAAGTGGATAAAATCGGCTTACATTCCCTCCTCCGGAACCAGGCACCCCAAACTGCGCATTCACTGTCTTCACCAAAGTGTAAGCTGAATTGATCTTTCTTTACTTTTTCTGTTCTGTTTCTCTCTCGTTCATTTGATTCTTCTTCTTGCACGTCGGGTTTGGTGTATACGATAACATTCTTTCGCTTCTCGTTGGGAGTTGTGACGATAAAAATCGGGGTTCATCTGACCCATCTTGCAGGCCCAACTCTTGGAATTCCCGCAGCGCTTTCTCTGGTTCGGGGACAAGTCTAGTCATAAGTCAATACTTTACGATCCCGATCGCTATCCGTGGAACCAGAGCTCCAGTCGACCCAGGAATTGCTTAGGGTGATTGAATCTCTCCGGATCCAACCTGTCTTTTCCTCACGAAAGACCTGGGCAAGACAGGACGGGCCCGTGCTTGTTGTCGATCCGGGTCGCCCACGTCTGGGTGATCTTTCAACTCGTCGAGAGGAGGGGATTTTAACTTGCGCCATCATCCCTTTTCTACGGTTCACCGTCCGCTTTGACTCTCCATCAACCTGTCATTCCCTCCTAAACTTCGCCCCGGGAAGGTCGACTGGATATTTGCCTCCCCCTCCCACATTCTCCCATTCTCCAAGCTCCAGTTTTTTCTCGAGTGTGATTACATCGCAGGAGAGAGCGCGAGAGAGCTCCTCGATTTATTTAACCGTACTTTTTCTGGCAGTCGCGATTCACCGAAATCGCGAGTCTTGTGTATGCCATCCTTCTTTCTGCGGGTTGGGAGCTACTACTCTGTTGAATAACCATCTAGCCCGCGAAACCTTGATCAGCGGTGGCCTTAACTTTGATCGATTTTACCTCTCTGGCCCCCTTTGAACTAGGTTCGAACCTACAACCACCATAAACAATGGTCAACGGCACCACCACAGTGTTGGAGCCTACCTTCACGGGGTACGTTGCGACAACGCAAGATGCATTAATCCTGTTCGAGGCGTGTTTGACCGGTGTCCTGCATCATGTGCCTCGCCGACCTCATGACCGCGAGCGTGGTCATTTGGTCCGGAGCGGCAGCGTGTTCATCTACGAGGAAAACTCATCGGGGATCAAGCGATGGACCGACGGCGTCACTTGGAGTCCGAGTCGCATTCTAGGCAACTTCTTGGTCTATAGAGAACTCGAAAAGCCATTCCCCCCGGGCGAGAAGAAGCGAGCGATGAAGAAGGCCAACCGACGGCCAGTCCCTCCAGGCAGACCCGGTGAGCCCTATGCACGCCATGACAGTAACGGGGGCCAGGCCTATTCTCCTTCGTCAACCGGGACGTTCGGAGAGAGATCGCACCAGTCAGATGTAGAACGAGCGCTAGTCGGTTCCTTGGTGGATTCATATGGCTTCAAGGACTCGGGTCTCGTCAAGAAGACGATGAGTGTGACTGTCTCCGGCGTGACGCACCATCTGGTGTCATACTATAGCGTCGAGGATGTGATGAGAGGTGTCTTGAACCCGCCATCGATGGTCGATTCACTGAGATTTATCAGGCCCCGGGCAGAACTGACCCAAAAGCAAAGCTTCCGGGCTCCCATTGATGATCTAGAGGCTGGCGGCTTGGAGAATGCCACTGACCCATCCCACGCGCTGTACGGATATCGTCCGCAGCTGGTAGCCCCCCCAGGGTATGGGATGCCCAGTCCTCATCCGGAGTTCTATATGCACGCAAATCCTTATGCGGCAACCCATCCGCCACAGTCGGCCCCGATGGCGGCGTATTCCATGGCCGGATCAATCCCTGCACAGCCGGCCCCCAATCCTTATCTTCCTGCTCCGTCAGCTCCGACTCAGATTCCACAGAAACCCGACGACTATCCACAGTTCCGAGCTCCCACGCAGTATGGCACGAGCTTCGATGGGCTAAGCCATAATCCTCTTTCGTCGTCCATTCCATCCGCCCTGGGCGGAGCTATGCCGAGCTCTTTGAGCGACCGGAATCGGTCCCACTCGGATCACAGCCCCTCCGCTTATCGGAACTCTTCGATTTCCTCGCGCAGCGTTGCAACCGATGCAACCTCACCGATGGATCCTGCCACTCCGGCGACATATTCACGGGGTAATAGTTTCAGTTTAGCGGGGCAATTGGATGGGACGTCGCACCAGTCTTTGGAACAGCGCGGCATGGCGGCTTTTGACCCTAGTATCCCTCGTCGGGAGTCAAATCCAATTCCTAGTCCTTATTACCCCGGCAGCGACAGGCATCCGTATTATGTGGGCCCCACCGCTCCAGGTGCCCATGCGAACTACCCGGTCTCGACTTGGACGACGGCTGCTCCGGCTCAACCGCAAGTATAACCATCATTGGTCGGACACTCTTCTACTTCTTCATTTCCCTCTTTTCCATTCTTAACACCTAATTCTTTTCGCATGTTATACGTTTTCTCTCTCCAGAAGGGCGGCAATTTGGGAATAGACTCTGCATATATGCTACGGATGATTACCCGGATGATTACTGCTCTTAGAGGAGATACCGGTGGCTCTTTTTGTTTCTTCGAACGTTATATTTGTTATTCCCCCTACGATGATGTGATGCACTGCAAAATTCCCTCTCTTTAGTTCTAGCCTTCGTATTATTTCTGCCGTCGGGGCGGCTTTTTCGTCATTATTTCATTACTATCCCCTCTGAAAGCAATGTTCTCTGCGTGTCGCTCTAATGTGATTATGATCAATGGGTCGGTTTGGGTGGCACGGTTTGGGGCGGTTATCTGTGGTATTATATCTTTTTGTTTGTTTTCTTTTTTTTTTTTTCTGTTGTTCGTCACGACCATATCCTTAGTGTTTTCTGGGAGGACGCCGTGAATTATGGTGTATATGGAGGCGTGAGTCGCCGGTCCACCAGTCGGTTCGATGCAACGCTGGTTTGCCGAGCCGCCTCACTATCTCTTCTACTCCCTTCTGCTAGTGTTTCATGCGATGTTCAGCGAGGAGCTGGTGATATCATTACGCTGTGTCTTTTCTTGGGCCCCTGCTGCGATTGTACCTGGGGCCGTTGTCGACTGCAAGATGATTTCGGGTACTCAAGCAGTGTTGTGCAGGAGATGTACGAAAAACGTTTACTTCTCTTGTATCATTTGTGATGGATAGGATAGCTTTCGCGATATCTTATTATCTGGGAGGGATCAGTCATTTTACTTCTCTCTCACGTTCATGTTTTTCTTTTGTTTTCGTTCACGATTTGCACATGTGGGTGGTTCTCTGTTCGACTCGATCGATATCCGGCTCGTTGTATTCGGGAAAAGTAGGGTCAATTCAAGTATAATTATCTGTATTTCTTTGCTGTGCTTTCTCCATAACTTGATACCATCTCTTTTTCCTCCGTCTTTCTTTCTAGTTAGGGTTACCCATGTGGATGTCATGACCTTACACCTACGCAGACAACAATGCTATACAGTGTCAACCTAGGAATCAGGACAGGAAAAAGCAAGAAGAAGAACGAAGAAGAAAAAAAAAAATGGGAGATGTCACCGTAACCAGCCCATGAACCAAGGTTACCACTACACACAGTACTGAATTCCCTCCCCCAAGCCACAGTATCAACCCTACACATCAAAAAAAAAGAAATGAAAAGAAAGCCCAAAAGGCTAACCTAAATCCAAATAAAAACCAGGCAAGGTCCAGGGGTCTTATCTCCCTCCCCCCCCAAATTTCCAAAATTTTAAGTTAATATACCTCCAACCTATTACTTTCGGGATGCAGATCATGCCCGAATGTGGGCCCCTTGCGATTTTATCCCGAGAGAGAGATCCACCTCGGCTCCTGTCCAATGACGTGCGTTCGCATGGCAATTAAGTACCGTTTCTGGGGTGCCGATCACGGGGCGCCCAGGGTCATTGGCGCTGCGGTGGGTTTTAGTTTGTGTCATCATTTTTTCCTTTTTTTTGGGGGGGGGGGAAGGGGCTTAAGTAGGGGTCTTATTGACCGGGGGGGATTTGTGGGGGGGTCTTTGATTGCGCTTTTTTTTTCTTATCGTTATTGTTTTCTTTCTTTTCTTTCTTTCTGTTCTTGTTTTTTGTTTTGTTTTGCTTTACAGGGGGTGGTGGTTGTTTTATGTATGTGATTTGGTATACTTGCATAGTAGTGGGGTGATCTGGGGTTCTTTCTCCTTTGCATGGATTTGAGTTTCTACTGGGGTTAGGAGCTTGGTTCCACGTCGCTTGTATGCTGGGGGGTATCGTTGCTGTAGTCTATTGTACATACATTTCATTAAGCACAGGGCATATAATATACTTTCTAGATGCTAGCAGGGAGGGAAGGAAGGGGTGTAAAGCCAACTCTATCTAGGTGCCTCGACCGCGCTTCGTGATTTGATTATCCGACACGCTTTGCGTGATCCGCACTTTCTTGGGCTGCGTCGATGATCGGTTATCCCGGCTAGTCGCGGGATGGGCCTGCCCCTGTGTCTTATCTCATTCTTTCGCAATGTTGCTGGTCGACCGCAGCGCGGAGATATGCGTCGCGAGCTGGCTGCTGTGCCCGTGGCTGTTATCGAGCAGGATTCGCACGGAGAGAGACCCCGGGTCGAGGATAGGCAGCATGTTGCTGACTCCGTTCCGGTTTCCGGGCATTTTGCCTGCGGCCCCGGCGGGCGTTGTTCCGGTGTATGGCACTCGGGGGATTCCCCGGACGGGTTCGACCATGGTGAAATCTCGGGTGACTTCGCGCCGAATCTCGTTGTCGTCTTGGGCGATTCCGCCGTCCAGGGGTACCTATGCTTTTGCGTGAGCGTTTATGAACCTTTGAAGATGTCCCTTGATTGATTGGACCCAGTGAATGGCGGACTATACTCACCCCGGTGGTGACCTTCCTTCCTGGCATGTGCACATAATCATCAAATGAGCTCTCCAGGGTAGCAAAGTTGAATCCTTTATTGGGTGTGAGGGGCTCAAAGCGCTGCCCGACTTCGACTCGAAAGTCTACCGACCGTCGAGGGGCCGGTTTGTACGCCGGGAGATCCAGCCACCATGTCGGGTAGTTGAAGTAGCTGCATTGGAGGACGGGCTCGATATCCAGAGCCAGTTGGATTCGGCTGTCGGCACGCGGTTTCTGGATTAACATGGCGAACGTGAACTCCCGTGGCAGACCAGATCGCTGCAGATTGTTCTCCTCCAGTGACCAGACAATCTCCCCCGCCTCGACGTCGAACTTCCGCCCGCGTGGGCTCTTCAATGACCGGACCGAGCCCTGGATTCTCATCATCTCGTACCGTCGGTACCGTCCGTTCATGCCGCCGGAGGGTGAGATGCTGGCCATAAGGGGTAGCTCAGCTACACCGAGCGACCCGGCGAGGCTGTAGTTCCATTGAAGTGTCTCGGGTGAAACAGCCCCGTACAGTAGGTGTGGTGCGTGCTTGAGAAACCGTGGATTTCTCGACCGGTACGCATGGAGGTTTTGTGACGCAGTGGGGGTCTTGGAGTTTTCTCGCATGCTGTGCAGCGAGGCTCGGATGGTCGCTGCCTTGAAACGATGCGTAAGGGTGTTGGGGGAGTGGAATATGAAGTTGATCCCCAGGAAGTCCACATGGTCGAGATCTTGATCAGAGACGGCTGCGCTCGAGTAGAACCCGTGTTGCAGGCGCTGCACGTGAGCCGTCACGTAGGCATCACCCGGTAAGTGACGTTCGTAGATACATGCTCTGTTAACCATAAGACGGGGATTGGCCAGATTTGGATCTGTAGAGGGCTCCGCTGATGAGTGCTCGGGTGCACTGGGCCGTCTTGATGCCGGAGGCGATGGAGTTCCTGGTGGTGCTGGAGCCGCAGGACGGTCTATAGTGACCATGGCCAAGTTCGGGTTCCTCATCAGGAACGGGTCCGGATCCTCACCGTCATCCCATATCCCCATGTCGAAGTAATGGTGCCCTATTACTATCCATAGAGTAACACACTATGGCGAACGGTTGTAGCACTCCAGCGGAGTGTCTTAAAAGTTCGGGGTAACGGCATTCTATACATGTCGCCTCATGTTGTGGGGTCACTTAGTATGACGACAGCGGTGTGGACAGCTGCTCTTCTTACTATCAGGTGAGAAGAACTGATGGGAGCAGTCAAGTCAGATGAGACCTGCGGGAATTTATATAGCAGCATGCCAAGAACAGATCGATCTGCTGTATCAGCGCAGATGGACTCTATCGCCTGTAATGAGTCAGCTGGAAATCTTGTAACGTTGCTTGATCAAGTACCCATTACACCAACTGTCAGCCTTACGACTCGATCATGATCGGTGTCATGGTCACTGTCATTATGCCACCGACTTGGTCGTACTGCTGACCCGTCCCGTCACATGACACTTGCCGGATCAACTGTTGTTCCGCGGACGTTTTCCTCAAATCACGAGCCTTGATTTGTATAGCTTCCATTGTGCTTTTTGATTTTCAACCCGATATATATCTCTGTGGCAGCTCCCCAGCCAATCGCATTCAAGTCTGGGTTGAATGGCAATTGCCTGGATTCTTTGCTAGTTGCGCTCCTGCTAACCTTGAGATTTCCCTCAGGTTGGAGTCGCGGAACTCGGTCATCGAGCTGCCACTACTTCTAGATCACCCCATCGGATAACTTGAATTGTTGTCGGTCACTGGTTACTTTGTCTTTCGGGTTTTGACAACTTCTTTATTTTCGTATTAACTTCCGCGGAAGAAATTTGGATTGGACTTGACAGTATTGTTTTTTCACTGGTATATGAATTTGGCCGCGGAGCACTGACCTTCGATATCGGTCCATGGATTGACTGGTTTGGCCTCCTGGTAACATATCGAAGCTGTATACTATTGGTTATGCTTGAGAAGAAGCAACATTATCTAAGCGAACGTTCCTTTTTGAAGTTGGAAACTGCACAGGTCTCCTCCATTTGCATACTGCAGTTCACTCATTGATCTGATTGGCTTTATAATCTACTCAATTTCTCCGAATATCGAGCTTTCACCATGGCAGCAAGATCTTTTGTGCTGGCGCCTCTTCGCGCATCTCGACAATGTCCTCGCTTGTCCAAGGGCGCTGCACCTCCATTCCTCGGAAACGGTGCTGCCGTGCGGGAAAGGTGGTCGGGTCTTCAAGCGGAGTTTCGCGGCTCTTCAATCTTCACATTAGCTGGTCCATCGAACTCATTGCGAAGCAAGTATGGGTTTTGTTCGCGTTAACCCTGTTTGAAGGGGATATTGGTCTGACGGACTTATAGATCCCTGAACAACAACGGCAACGCGACTCTGCGCCTGACGTCTAATTGGCACCAAAATCTGGGCCTTCAAAGGAGATGGCATGCCACCGAGAAGCCCTCCGATCAGACTGACGCTCAAAAGTAAGTGTCCTAGATGTCCCATGTTGTGTTTACTTCGCGTTTTCATCGAAGCCCTGCTTTATGCGCAAGACATTTATGACCTCATGTGAACTAAGTGGTATAAGATCTCAAACTGGTTCAAAAAAGTCTCCAATTCTGTCTCGTATTCCCCTACCTTCCAGCCACGAGAACATCTACACAGTTCCCAATATACTTACCATGACCCGCTTGGTTGCCGCCCCTCTGGTAGGGTATTTCCTTGTCCATGATTATCACCAGGCCGCGTTGGCCCTATTCGCTTATGCTGGAATTACCGACCTCGTTGATGGCTACATCGCACGGCGATATAACCTCCAAACGGTTGTTGGGACGATCATTGATCCCATGGCTGATAAGCTACTGATGACCATTGGAGTCGCTTGCTTAGCAGTCAACGGCTCCATCCCAGGTAAGCGATCTCCTAACAAGTTTGTGAGGTAAATACCGGCATGTACAGCGATGTTAACTTGCTCAAATAGTGTGGCTCGCCGTCATCATCCTCGGCCGTGATGTCGGCCTTGCTATATCCGCGATTTACTATCGTTGGATCTCTCTTCCGCCGCCCAAAACCATGGCACGGTATTGGGATTTTTCTCTACCTTCCGCGGAGGTCAAGCCTACGACGATCTCTAAGGTCAACACCGCCCTGCAGCTGCTACTTGTGGGGAGTGCCATTGCACTGCCTGTCGTCCCGGAAGCAATCATCGACGCATGGAATTTGAAAGAAGCAATGACTGGATTTCAGTAAGTGAATTTTTCTCATTATTGCCATCATCTCCTTTCACACTCCCCATCTTGTTTGGCTGCAAGAAAATAGTGTGAGCGGGCAATATAAGCCTTCTCGGGAAGAAACCAAGCACATACGACCACAGGGTGTGGAGAACAGGGCTTCCCGTCCGCTCAGCCGTACTTAAGCCACACGCCGGGAGGTTAGTAGTTGGGTGGGTGACCACCAGCGAATCCCTCCTGTTGTATGTTTTTTTTTTATTCTTTTCTTTTTCCATTTCTCCGTATTGATTTTGTGCCACACATAATCCTTTCCAACTGAATGGAAAACTAACAAAAAGAATTTAGATACCTCGTCGCAGCCACCACCATCTGGTCCGGAATGAGCTACGTCTTCTCTAGAGATGCAGTCAAGATTCTTACAAAGGAAGAAGTACAAAAGCGTCTGGCAAGGGCCAGCGCGAAGAAGTCTAATTGAGTATATCGCACCAATACGTGTATGTCACATGTACATTAGTTAGGCATCTATCTTACATATAGGAAGCGGTTTGCATGTGGGTTGTAACTGTATTTTGAGTTCAGCGTGAGTGCTTTTTTATTGGATTATTAACGCCCTCGAGTAAGTGGTGATCAAAAGCTGTTCTAGAATAACATAAAAAGGTATCTTCAATGGTTTATCTATAGTGTTATTGTACATGATGAGATGAGGTGATTCCTATAAATATGTGTACGTCTGTGACCCGTCAGAATCGACCAAGAGAAAAGCTGAAAAAAAAAAAAAAAAAAAATACAGAATAATGTACATATTTCTCCGGATTATTGCCCCCAAAGGCCAGATGCAAAGCAAGCCCTACCATATCAGACACCTATCCCTGAACCCGTCCATTGCGCCCGGTCTGTTTGCCGCTGAATATCTAGAATAGAACTGCAAACTGTGCATCTTCGTAAGTGGTGTGTGTGTGATTATGTACCAGATTAAGTTCTCAATCTAAGGAGCTTGTTGGAGGATGTCATCTGGTGTCTCTTCTAAGTTCTCACTCGCAGGTGGTGGACCGGATCTCCGGACATGAGCAAGTAACCGTAAGGCACCTGCGGGAGTGACACCTTCAATCCGGCGGGCCATACCAACGCTGACGGGTCGGACGCGCTCGAGAGCCTGTTTTTCCTCTGTGCTGATGCCTTGCACCTTGGAGTAGTCCAAGTCAGGGGGGAGGAGTAGGCTTTCGTCCTGCAGGAACTTGCGAACTGCTGTCTCTTGTCGTGCGACGTAGGGGGCGTACCGGCGTTCGATAGCAACGCGGGTTCGGATTTCTGGGGCAAAGGAAGAGGGGGTGTAGACCTTTCCGGAGGGGGATTCGATGTGCGGGATTAAGGCATCAATTTCGACTTCGTCGAGGCAGAGGAGGTCCAGTGCTGAGCGGATAGAGGTGTCTACTCGGGCCTTGAAGCCTTTACGAGACCATGCGTTGGAGGACATTCTTGTGTTGGCGAGAAGAGTCTGGAGCTCGTTGATCTGCGCCTCGGTGTCGGTGAAATGTCGCCAGCGTTTGTCGGAGACGACACCCGCGTCGCGAGCCTTTCGTGTTAGGCGTAGATCCGCATTGTCTGATCTTGTAGAGATACGATACTCGCTCCGCGTTGTGAACATACGGTAGGGCTCAGATACACCCTTGGTGATGAGATCGTCGATCATGATTCCAATAAACCCGTCTGACCGAGTAAGCGTGAGTGGCGACCGGCCTTGGGCGGAGAGACCGGCGTTGGTACCGGCAATGATTCCTTGTCCCGTGGCTTCTTCGTACCCGGTGGTCCCGTTGATCTGGCCAGCGAGGTAAAGCCCACTGATCAGTTTCGTTTCCAGAGTAGGCCAGAGGTTACGAGGATCGATGTAGTCGTATTCCACTCCGTATCCTGGTTGAAGCATGCGCACATTTTCCAATCCGCGGATAGTCCGTAGCATAGCGAACTGAGCATCTTCCGGAACAGTCATAGAAATTCCATTAGGATAAATAACATCGTTGGGCGCAAATCCCTCTGGTTCCAGCCAGATGAGATGTCGCTCCTTGTCCTTAAAACGGATGATCTTTGACTCAAGAGAAGGGCAGTACCTCGGCCCTCTGACAGTTTCGCGAATGTGAATGGATTTATCCAAGTTGGCACGGATAATTTCGTGAGAGGCCTCGTTGGTATGCGTCATCCAACAATTGAGTTGACCTTCGTCACCGACTTCAACCGTATTGTTGAGGTAGGAAAATGGTTGCGGTGGTGAGTCGCCTTTCTGAACCTCAAGGGATTTGAAATCGATCGTCTTGGCATCCAGTCGAGGAGGAGTCCCAGTCTTCAGACGACCAAGCTGGAACCCAGCCTCACGAAGGGACTTGCTTAGTCCAAACGTGGCGGCCTCACCCATGCGGCCCGACGGGTATACAGTCATTCCGATATGGATTTCTCCGCCCAAGAAGGTCCCCGTTGTGATCACCACTCGGCTAGTAGGTATGACCTCCCCAGACTCCAGCCTTACTCCGACGATTTTACCCTGCGCACCCGGCACGTCCTCCACACCCTCTTTTGACACCACTATATCTGCAACTTTCCCCTCCACAACACTCAGCCCTTCCGTTGCGAGTAGCTCTTCTTGCATGTATCTTTTGTACAGGTCACGATCGATTTGAGCGCGAGGGCCCCAAACTGCAGGTCCCTTCGATCTGTTGAGAATCCGGAACATGATACCCGCTTTGTCGATTATGCGTCCTGCAACACCGTCCATTGCGTCAACCTCTCGGATCATTGTGCCCTTTCCAATTCCCCCAAAGCTTGGGTTGCACGAGCATACGCCGATGTTAGAGAGCGAGGGTGTGATCAATGCAGTGCGAGCACCCGAGCGAGCTGCAGCAGCGCAGGCTTCCGAACCAGCGTGTCCACCTCCAATAACGACGACATCATATGGTCTACATCAGGAGTGTTAGCACCATGAACTAAATGAAGAACCCTGAAAAGGATAGGCAAAACAAGGGCATACCGTGAGCCATCCGAGACGGTGGCCAGGCCGCGAACTGAGCCCAGCAGTCGGGAGCGAGAACCGTGACTCCATCGTTGAAGAGTCACTGACCGCACCCGAAAAGCCATGATGACAGGGTATATGGTGGATAGTCAAATCGCAGAACGAATTTCGATCTCCGACTAACTAAACAGAAAATATGGCTGTCAGGTATCACGTGCGGTTACACTATGGCCGTTAACTCCGAGGGCGGTGAGGCCAGAGGCCTCCGTCGTTGCGCAATCGTTGGCCAATTGCGGGGCTCGATTTTCTCAACCCCGCGGACCATTGGCTTGCGGTCCTTTTTTTCTTGATTCATCCTCTGCTGCTCTTCTGTTCCTGAAGTATCTTCTCTCCACAGGACATTGGAAACGCTGCTCCATTGTAATCTTTGAAACAAAGTCAGACCCACAAGTCACGATGAAGGCATACTGGTACGACAACAAGCCGGTAAGTTTGACAACTCCGAAGGCATTCCTGGACGCCGTCATGATCGCAATTGGAGGACGGTAGCTAATCTTGTAACAGGGTGACCAGCGCGAGCCCCACGACTCTGGCCGTACTGTCTCCGAAGACTACCTCGCTTCCATCGGTGTTTTCTACCGCCACTACCCCGATATCGAGTCCGTCAATACTTTGGCCAAGGAGCGCGGATATAAGAACCGTGATGAGGTGTGCGTTTCTCCACAGGCCATGGGCGACGTGTACGAGTCTAAGGTGAAGATGTTCTTTGCTGAACATCTCCACGAGGATGAGGAAATCCGGTACATCCGCGATGGTGAGGGTTACTTCGATGTGCGCGGTCAGGAGGATGAATGGATCCGTATCCAGCTTAGCAAGGACGACCTAATCATCCTTCCTGCCGGTATCTACCACCGATTCACAACCGATGAGAAGAACGTGAGTTTGTGTCAGTTGTCTTTAATTCCGTCAGGCTGCTGACCATATACCTGTAGTATGTCAAGGCTATGCGTCTCTTCCAGGAAGAGCCTAAGTGGACGCCTCTGAACCGTAGCGAAGAGGTTGATACCAACCCCCACCGGAAGACATATCTTGGAACTCTCAACACAGCTGCTGTAGCTGCAAACTAAACGGGTTTTTGATAGGTTCAGGGCCAAAGCATGGATTACGGGATGGCTCGATTTGTTTCGTTCTACATCTTTCCAGGTAATTGGCATAGCTACATTTGACGATTGAATGTGTATATATCAGAGCAATGAGATTCATGACGAGCATTCGGTTTCGCTATGCACAGTAGTACACCAAAAAACACGCGTTTATTAGGCAAAAAGATCCTCTTTGTGTAAAAATATGTTAGTATACATCAGCAAGATTAAGTCATTAGTTAGCGGCCGCACCTCCAGGTAAAGTGCCAGGCATTTGAAAGTCATCACTCATGCCACCACGGCTTCCCTCTCGGGTCATGCTATGGCTGCGAAATCCGCCTGTCTCGACATTGGAGCTACTCGTTCGTGAGACAGTGTCGAACGGTGGCCGTTGCCCCAGTCCTCGGAATCTCAACCCATCTGGTTCCCTACCGATGTCCTCGGCTCGAAGTGGATTCCCCATATCGGCAGACATAGCGGACCGTGACGCTGCGTTAGAGCCAGTTTCAGAGTCCTCCCCTGTCCGTACGCCTGTCCGGCCCATGCGAGGCCAGAGATCGGGCAAGCCTACCACTTGCACTCGGGGCTCTACCACACGTTCCTCAAACCATGAATGAACACGGGCTTCCACCAATTGAGCGACTTTGGGTACATCCTGAAGCCTGCTACGGGAGCCAATGAGTGACCGCACCGAGAGGTCGAGTCGATAGTCAGGAAGGAATGAGAACGCGACGTTGCTTTTCGGGCTGGTTTTTGGTGGAGAGTCTTCTTGTGCATTAGGGGGCTCCTGAGCAGGCTCTCCTGACCCATTAGTAGGGTGTGTTCGTGTATTAGCAGCCCCATCTGCAGTGGGGGGTGACGGTGAGGGCGACGGTGTGTGAAGGGGAGGCGTGGATGCTGGGACCAGAGATATGCATAATGTCCCTGAAAACCGTACAACGGAGATAGATAGAGCCACTGGAAGAATGGCCGAGCAAGGTTTGGGGTAGTTCAACAGAAGGGAGGTCTCTACAGCAATAGAGAGATTGTCATCACTCAGGTCGACGTCCAACAATGCCTGAAGCCTTCCGCCGTCAGAGTTGGGATCGTCCACAGCAATGATGCGACAATTGCTGAATATTGGAAACTCTTCGCCCAGGGATATATCCGTCACCGCGATCTTGTCTATGAAAGACGGCTTCTTTTCTGGGTTGTTCAAGGCGGCAGTCAGCGAACTGAGGATCGAGGATGTAGGGTCATCTTTCAGCAAGTACGCCGTTTGCCTATACTGCGCAATAGTTTGTGCGATCAGTACATTGAACCAATCCAGTGATTCCGGCTGATGCGAGGAATGATGGATCCTATGGCGGCCATGCTTTCCCGAGGGGTTTGTAGGTATAGCGCTGTAGTAGGTTTTCCGAAGAATGGATCGAGTGTTGGTAGAGGATGACGGCACCGGACGAAGGACGTTAGACGTGGACGGTTTTTCTCTCAGCGATCTAGATGTTCCTTCATTGGGGTTTATGGAGTAGATCGAATTGGAGCGTCTGTGGGTTGAAGCGCGGTGAGAAAGGCCGCGGGACGGCGGTGGAGGAGCTTCGCCGAAGATGAAGAACTTGATGAAGGCACCAATTAGCAGTACCACGGAGAGCTGTCCTAGAAGGAATCCCTGAGTGAAGGATAGACTTGATCGCCTCATCAGTTTATCATTCGAGCAATTGTCAGGGCATCTATCTAAATGACGTACGAGGATTGCGCCGGAACGGCCGAGGGCTCATCTAATCAAATTGTCACGGTTAGCTGAAAATGAAAAGAATTGTACATTGGGAAAATCAAGAGCGCACTTTGCTGAAATGTCATTTTCAGCCACTGTCGACCTTAATGACTGCTCATCACCCATTGCTGCACCAGCGTTAGTAGAAGAGGTTTGGAGGGTTTGAACTTCCGGTCACAATTTAATTTAGACTCTGGACTAGTCGGGACTAGCGCCAGATCTCCTTATCGCATTGATTATCACACTTATCGTTTCTTGTTCTCGACCAGAAGAACACAGCAATGAGCAGGCAGTCAGGGACAAAGGGTAATATACCCACTTAGTCTCCAGTTTCGGAGGAAGTCCTTTTCTTCACTACGGCGATTTTCAGGAATTTCACACCAAAGACACGTCTGTTGCCCTGCCTAGTGGATAATGACAGCTGTCAACATGCCCGTAAACTAAACGCCGCCACAGCTACCACGTATACAAAAGCTCCACTTCTCGTCAATCTTTTCGCGAAGCCAGCCAGCTGTCATTGCTTGGTTTACTCTCTAACTATGTATTCAATAAACTTACAGGCACTCCTGTCTTTCCTCCTTCTTGTGCTCCCTGTCCTCTCATATGGCAGGAATCCTCCAGGCAACAATGCCATCCTTCTCTCTAATGTGCAGACGTTGACTCTGCGCGGAAATCGCCTCACAACCTCTCGCCGTGTGGATCCCATTCCCCAATTAAAATGCACCGGGCCATCTAAGAGGATATGTGACCTATATCCCATTGATGTAATGCGGTGCACCAACGCAGGCTACGACTATGATGAAGAAGACGTCCAGTGGACCTGTACCGCATCACTCCCCCAAGAGTTCAAGCTTGGCTCAACAGATGTTGTCTGCGAGGGATACCGAAATGCAGATGACAAGTGGGTACTGAAAGGCAGCTGTGGTGTAGAGTACCGACTCTTGTTGACGGAACTTGGGGAACGGAAATTTGGACGTGTACGCGAAGAAACTTGGCCTAGAATGCCGTCGAATAACAAAGGGGATGGTACGGGTTTAGTAGATATACTCTTCTTTATGTTTATGGGTGTGGCTTTTTTTGTGATTCTGGTAGCCATATGTGGAGCATGTTGCGGTTCGCGAGGAAACCGAAGAGGCCGTTCTCCTGGTCGTGGGTTTGGTGGAGGTGGAGGTGGAGGTCCATATCCTGGGCCTCCACCACCATATAGCAGCTGCCCGGATAGTAGTTCTTTCGCGTCGGCGCCTGCTGGACAGGGCTGGAGGCCCGGCTTCTGGACAGGTGCCCTGGGTGGTGCTGCGGCTGGCTATCAATATGGAAGCAGAAATCGCCACGAATATCCTTCTGCTAGCCGACGAACGACCTCCTTCGGCAGATGGAATGATGCAAATGATCCTGGCGAAGGCAGCTCGCGGTCTCGTTCTCCTCGGTTCTCGACTCCGACTACAAGTACAGGGTTTGGTTCCACAAGGCGTCGGTGATATGGGACAAGATGTATCTTAGGGGCTTCAAATGGTTCGCGCAACAAGTTATATATTACTCTAGCGATTTGCCTGAAACCATGCTAGACAAAGGGAAATCCAGTCCATGAGCCAGGAATCAAACGCCATGACCCGCGAAGAAACGGAGCAGACCGATCTGAACGGCAACTAAGCCGGGAAATCGTAGAAGGAAGTATAAGGATATGAAGGCAGAGCAAACAGTAGTAGGACTGAACCTCTCGCCAGACACCAGGACAACAACACCGGATTAGGGATATCGGAAACGCCGCAAACGCCTATCGTCACTGTCACATTAGATACCAACACAGTCTAAATCATATCAATCACAAGAAGCATTAAATTTCAAGGAAAGTCATCAATAGTGCCCAGAATTTCTTCGTTTCCACCGTTCATATTCTTAGCGGCCTGCTTTCTGCTATTGCGCTTGCTCTTGACAGGTGCAGTGCCTTGGTCTTGCCCTGAAGAATGATTAGCATCTGCGGCACCGTCTGGATTGTTAGTCAGCTCCTCTTGAGCCTGCTTTTCTTTCGCATGCTGATCCTCAATCCGTTTCTTCTCCTCATCGAGTTCCTGCTGAATGATCTTGGGGTCGTCATAGATGGTGTTGGTCATCTCTGAGTAGGTCGTAATGTCAACAGCTTCCCGCGGCCCTAGCAGTGTGTCCTTTATCCGCCCCGGGTCACGGCGCTCTTCATTGTTGAACTTCAACTTGATCTGGCGCCTGGACCTTCCCGGAAATAGTTTGCTGATCATCATAAAGTCAGTGCCGAACATGCGCAGCCCTCGATAAAACAAATCCGTCATTTCTTCATCCCAAGATTCAGTTTTGGAGCGCTTTCCAAATGAAGCCTGATTGACTTTTCGGGTAAGAGAGTTTTCTACAACATCCTCCAGGTCCCCGGCATTTCTTGCTGCATCTGCATGACGGTCGACTTGTAGCGATGCCGCATCGAGCACAATCTCCCCGTTCACGATTCTCATGACTGGTCCGTTCTGTGACTTTTGGTCGACTGAATTGCTTGTTTCCAATGCTGGCGGCGCTGCACTTTCGTTCTCTTTGATAGGGGTCTGCTCAGTATCCCCATCCTGTTGCGCTTTCTGCTTGCGTTCCAGCTCAGCCAGCTCCATTTGACGCAGTTCGGTTTCTCGCTTAGATATCTTCCCGGTCCGTAAGTCTTTGCACAGTTCCGACATCTTGACAATACCAGGCGCAATCTGCACAGCCTCAGAGCCTTCAGGGGTCGGTTCGCGCTTCTTACGAGCAGCTCGAGGCTTCCTTTCTCTCGCCTTGGTCGTCGTATCTCCACCATTGACATCTTTAGACGGCTTCCGTTTTCTTGACTTTGTTGTCTTTCGGTTTTGTTCCGCGGGAGGCTGCGATTCTGTAGTATCCCGACTCTCCGTAGTCTCCTCATTCGTCGAGGTCTGCGTAGCTGGCGGGGTAGCTAGCTGAGGAGGCCCGGTGGGCTGCTGAGGCTCCAAACCTGGGGTCGAAGGTTCGGCAGTTGTCTTTGGACGCTTGGAGGGCCGGGTTTCGGCCGGGGTTTCAGCGACCAGAGATGGTTCCTCGTTAGCTCGAGTCTCCGAGACTCGAGACTCTTCTGCCGGGGCTCGACCTTCCCTCGATTCATCAGGCGCTACTTCAATGGAAGGTAGTGGCGTGGACTCGGCGGGGGCTGCGTTAGGAGGTTGTGAAAGGGTAAATGCGGAGAAAGAAGGCTTTCGCTTTGGACGAGGAATTGAGATCGCCGTAGCGGCAGCCTTGGGTGTTGCTGTGGCTGTGGCTGTCGCTGTCGCTGGCGGTGTTGGCGCCACGTCATTTTCATGAGGAATCGCTGTGCCTGGAGCTGGTGTCTCAAGAGAAGGAGAAGGCTCGGCAGTCGAAGCAGGTTCGGGAGTTGCAGTTTGTGTAGGCGGCTGAGGAGTTTGAGAGGCCGATACCTGAGAAGTGGCACTAGGTCTTCTCGGAGCTGCAGCCGGAGCTGGAGCGGTGCGTCGGACGGGCGCCTTGGGGGCGAATTTCTTGCCCGACTTATCTGTCGTTGAGGGTCATTAGCGCAAAGAAATAATGAAAGACGCTGACAGAAGATGCAGTAGCGCAGAGTGACTTACTAATTGCAGAACTCGAGAAGGACTTCATTGTCACCGATGTCAGTCATAGCTGAAGGCGGGGTGGGAAGAGGAGAAGCCGGGGAGTGGTTTTAGTCCGAAGACTTGAGTTGACAATCGTCGTAGTCGAGGAAGAGCGATGACAATGCAGGCAAAAGTCTAGATGCTGCCGTTCCTTGAACTCCTGGGGAAAGTGGGCGCGGTCACGTGGGAGGCGCTAGGGCGGCGCTAATTCCCAGGCCGAAAATCCTCCTGGATTCAACCAATCTTGCTTATCTTGACTGCTTTCATCCCTCCATCCTAACAACGTCACCCTCTTCTTACGGTCGGACACTGTTGCGGCTCCCACTACTATATCGTTGCTGCTCAGTGGTGACGGCTTTACTCTCCTTATGCCTTTTTAGCCACTGATGCCGGCCGCCGAAGCATCCCCCGTCGCATCTTCCGAGTCCGGTTTCGTCAAGATGGAAGACCGGAAGAGAGCCGCCACGTCTGATCACAATGATTCGGCACCACCATTGAAGAAGCAAGCGACTTCTGTCAATGGTGGTAGCAAGCCTCACCCAGATGCTGATATGCCATGGAAAGACGAGTTGGAGGTGAGTTTAGCGTTAGCAGACGTAGTAGGATTATATCATTCCAGGGGGGCTTTATATACCCCTCGAACGCAGAGCCCAACCCACGTCGTTGGCTACAGTATTCAATACTAACTCTTGGTCCCAACAATAGCGATTCCAGAAGGATGCGATATGGCGCCAAATGCAGGAGTACAAGCGTGAGAAGGTCTCCCTGGAGGCTAAATTGAAGGAAATGTCGAAAGCCGCTACTCGCCATAATGAACACCTACGCGTCATCGATACATGGTATAATCAGGTCTGTAGATCAACGGTCCATGTCATGGTGGTACCACCAACTAACAGTTCCAAAAGTTGATTGATGAGGTCAAACTGCTCCTGGGCGCTGCGGAGGATACCAAGGAAGATAGGCCCATATTTCAAAGTTCTTTATCATTCGACGATGTCGACAACTTTGAGAAACATTTGAAATCACGGTCTAATGATATACGTGACATCATCTCTCGCCTTGTTAAGAATGCGCCAAAATCTCCACCTGAAGTATCTGAGTTACAGAGTCAGCTCGCCAAGAAACTAGCAGAAGAGAAGGCTACTATCGCTGAACTCGACAAAGCTTTATCTGAAAAGCAACAATTAGAAGAGAGCCTAGAAGAAGCATCCTTACGGTACATGGTAGCCGAGAAGAAGTTGGACCGTGCACGGAGTTTGACGGTCGCCAAACTGGAGAAACAATATATCCTAGGCCCTCAGCGACCTGGGGGTGACAGTGCGTCCGGCCAACGAGAGGAACAATCGGTTTCGAACGGTACGACACCTAGTGCCGAACGCGGCCCCGAATCAGAGGAAGCACACAACAAACTAGTAGCCATCTCAGAGAAGCAGAAAGAACAGCTGCAGAAGCTGGAGGCCGAGAATGCCAACTTGCTGAGCCAAATCACAGATTTGAATATCAAGGTAAGCCATCCTTCTCCTATGGCCCGCCGAAAGTCATTGGAAACTGACTTGTCGTGACAGCGTTCAAAACTTACCGATGATGATTATGCGCATACGGACCTGTTTAAGCAAATGCGATCTCAATATGATGATGTCGTGAAGCGGATAAATCATTTGGAGGCAACTAATGTGCAGCTGCGCGAAGAAGCTGTGAAGCTACGATCGGAACGCACTGCATACCGCAATCAGGTTGACGAAGAAACGCAAAATGTTATTGCTGAGAAGGAAGCGCAGTTGATGCGGGCAGAGACGGATTTGGCGCGGATACGGAATGCACGTGATGAGCTGTTGGCCGATCAGCAGATGCGGAAGGCTGCCCAGGAACAAGAAAAAACAGCTATTCTGAAGGTTCAGGAACTCGCGGAGGCCGGGAATGCTCGGATTGCTTCTCTGGAATCGGAGGTTGAACGACTTCGTTTGCAGGTGGAAAACGCAAAAGCCACACAAGCGGATTCTAGTGATATTCCAGTCGAGGAGTTACGCGCCAAGTACCAGGCACTCGAACGCCAATATGCCATGCTAAACACCGAGTTAACCTCCATGCAAACTGCCTGCAAGAAATACTCTACGCTAGCTTCGCAGAAAGTTACAGATTTCAGTGCGTTGGAAGAAAAGGTGGCGCGCTTGACTGCCGAGAAATCCAAGGCCGACCAAAAGTACTTCGCCGCAATGAAGAGCAAGGAGGCCCGTGACTTGGAAGTGCGCACCCTGAGAATGCAAAACTCGAAGAGCTCAGATATTGTTTCGCAGTTGAAGGAATCCGAAGCCGTTACACGTTCATTGTTGGCGAACATGGAGAAGCAAGTTAGTGAGACAAAAGAAGCACTAAACTCTATGGTGAACAAGCATCATGCTACACAGCAACAGTTGGCAGAGAGTGGCATCGTCATAGAAGGCCTAAAGGGACAGATTAATGAACTAAAGACATTGTCAACGTCCAAGGATGCAACTCTGGCAAGCACTTCCAGTGCCTGTCGGCAAGCCGAGACAGAGATCGAAGGGCTGAAGGCAACACTTGCGGATACCAAGAAAAGCCTGGATAATTGGAAGAACAAGAGCCTAGGGAATTCATCATCAGAATATGAGATGCTGAGGGTAAAATTACCTTACTTCCCCGCTTGCCTACAGGATATCACGGCTAACTCGAACATAGACGCTAGCACTTTGTACCGTTTGTCGCAGGAACTTCAAGAATACCGCAATCAAAACCTGCGGCCACGTTTTTTGCAAGGACTGCGTCGAAGAGCGCCTTACTTCTCGTTCTCGAAAGTGCCCGAATTGCAACCGATCATTCGGAAATAACGACTATATGCACATTACCCTTTAGGATCCTTGTTCTTGGCCTAATTGCGCGAATTTTATTTTTGTACCATAGTTTCTTACGCCCTCTTCGTTCTATTCTCCCAAATTCCCCCTTTTCGAGTTATCTCTTTTATTACCCTTTCCTTTTCTTTGCCTTTCGCGAATCCACTTTTGTCCCCCCTGAATCATGGAAAAGGTTACGGTGCGGTGTTTTGCTATGCGGTTTAGCAGGATAGGTTTCCAAGAGGGGCCGGCGTTCGACATGTTTCTTTTCTCTTTGCATATTGGCCAGTCAATGGCGGATTCCAGGTCTTCGGGGTTTCTTGTTCATTTGATTTCTCAACTTTCTGTTCCCTTGTTACCTTGTTCCCTTCTGGGACGGAGTTTTCTTGGATACCCACTGCAGTGTTCCGAGTAGCATCTGGGTGGGATAGCAGGGCATGTGATGTAGGATTAGCTTGGAAGTTATGGATGAGGCAAGAGATGAAGAATGCAGCATATCAGAGTCATGTCAACCATGACAATCTAAAGACAATCAGCACACTGTTATAGAATTGTATTCATTATATATAAAGTTGTATTAATTATGAATTAAATATCCTGCTGTATAGGAGTTCATGCCGTCCGACCCAGAGATCTAATGGCGGTACCACTTGACCCGCATCTTCTACGGGCGTATCCCACTCTCGGTCTATCCGTTGTATTATCATATCTTGTAGGTCTCTACTGGCTAAAATCGCCTGTGCTTGATATGGCCCCATCACGGAGGCGCGCACCGCTGCACTTAAGACAGCCTTCGCATGGTTCAACATGAACACATACGCTGTCTGGCGAGCATCCATGCCCATAGCCAGGCACACGATACCCCACAAGGGTGCAAAGTGACCCTTGGGACCCAAGTCATCTGCCGTGTCAGAACACGACTTAAGGGCGTCTGAGAAGTCCCCAATGGTCTCGACCGCCTTGGCAGCAGAATCGCCTGCTAAGAATGGTCCAGAAGCATATGTCCCTCGGAATGCCCGTTCCCAGACACCGATCAAAGCCCTCCCTTGCGCAATACTCGCTCGCTGCGCCACTACGCAAGGCGTTGACGCATCCATATCATTATCCAATGTTTCTAGGTCTTCTGGGTTTCGGTATGCTGCGAGAACGTATGGTATGGACGTGCTTGCCATTGATGTGATCGATAATTTTAGAAAGCGGTGGAAGGAAGCGGTGGGTGTGACTTTGGGAGGAAGAGGTTTATTATGTGCGAGATAAGATTCGAGCCCGCTAGAATAGGCAAATGAACCCAATGGGAGGGCAGAGTCTGATAGGAGAAATAGGGCATGACTGGAGAGTAATGGAATCGTATCTGGAAGAAAAACGTCAGCATTGGTCGCCGCAATGTCCTGTAAGTCATATCGCATACCCTTGGGAAGAGGCAAGTATGAATCTCCGTCAGTTTCCTGACCGGAGGCCAACGCTAGACGAGTTTTGGCATTCTGTAGACGATATTCGAGATCAGAGATCTCTTTCTCTAGAATCTGCGGGCTCGATTTTGTGATCATTGAGGCGTGTAGCTATATAGTTGAGGAATAGGATGGGGAATGAGGGAAATTCGCAGCGCCAGATGAAGGGCCGCCACTTCCTTATCTATGGCCGATTTAGTTCGCCGATAAGCATCGGAATCGCCCGATCTTGGCGGTCAGTGGTGGCAAAAAAATGGGTCTCGGCGACCGGCTTCGGAACATCTCGTATCGAGCCAGAAGCAAACTGTTTGGTCAACCTATGACAAATTGCGCCCGTTCGTCATGCGAGCTCGTTAGACTTACTGCGCAGTAGACTGAGACTGGCGACGACACTGATATTTTAGGGTTTATACTATGTCAGGAAGGCGTCTTCTGGACGCTATCCAAGTCCTCAATGTCGCCAAGTCCGTTGCGACGAAACACCTGGCGGTGCGCCAACGCCAGTTAGACTTGTTTACGAGAACGTCGTCCCTCACCAAGGGCATCAAGGAGCAAGTCGACGGCCTCGTTCTCACCGCTCAAGCCGCCGCAGCTTTGGCCAGGCGATTCGATGAACCCAGTCCTTCCGAATCGACGCCGAGGGCTCAGACCCAAAGCGTGACCGACACTCGCCGTGCGGCGAATGTCTCTGCCGACGACGCAAGGAGACCACAACGACAGGCGGAATACAATGGAAATGAAAGGTCGGGTGACTTGAACGTCAGTCCACAGCAGGATGTGTTCTACCAACCGTCCCAGAAAGCAGGATCCGAGCCATCTGGACTTCCTAGGACACAATTGCCCAAGGCGGCAAGTGATACTCAGAGGGGTTTAGTCAACGAGATTAATGCGGATGTATTTCACTCGCCGGTGGATGCCGAGAAGGTTGCATCGCCTGCACAAGAGCAGGAAATCCCAGACGAGGTCATGAACCAACTCTTTCGTAGCCCTAAGGTCGCCAAATCGATTTCTCGGAGAGGTGATGTGAACATGAACAGAGGCGAACTCAAGCCTGCTGGGTCATCCACGCATTCAGTCGAGAAGGATGACATAGAGAAACTTGGAAGTAGTATTGCAGATGATATAGTCTCGACCAAGTCCCAGGTTCGTAGTGTCATTATCCTAAGAAAGGATACCTATGCTAATAGCGTCGCGCAGACAGATCCAGTGGTAATTGCAGATTCAAAGCAAGCAGACACCTATAAAATGTTAGAATCGCGTGTTCCGTCATCACGTCTAGGGAGACTATGGCAATATAGTGGACTGGCGACTTCGATGGCTTTTGGAGCTGTTGGTGAGGGTTTGCGGAGAGTAACCGGCAGCAATGACGCGGATACTGGATCTCTCATGTTCAGCCCCGGGAACATGGAACGCCTCGTCGCTAAGCTTTCGAAGATGCGTGGCGCTGCCCTCAAATTAGGCCAGATGCTGAGCTTCCAAGGTTTGTATAGGCCCTTCACCTTTGCTGTGCTGTCAGGACAAAACTAATTGATTTAGACTCCAAGATGCTCCCTGAGTCGATCGGAATTGTTCTCCAAAGAGTACAAGATCGAGCTGACTACATGCCGGCCTCTCAGCGTGACAAAGTGCTAGCCGATAACTTGGGCCCTAACTGGCGCGATCTATTCTCCTCTTTTGATGAAGTCCCAATGGCCGCAGCTTCTATCGGTCAAGTCCATGGAGCTGTGCTAAAGAAGACAGGTCAACCCGTTGCCGTCAAAGTACAATATCCAGGTGTGGCAGATTCTATCGACTCGGATCTGAACAACTTGTCGATCCTACTCACTGCGTCTCGTCTTCTCCCGAAGGGTCTGTATCTGGACAAGACTATCGCAAATGCCCGAACAGAACTCGCTTGGGAATGTGACTATATCCGAGAAGCCGAATGCAGCAAGCACTTTAAGGAACTCCTCAAAGATGATCCGGTCTTTCTGGTACCGGAAATCATTCCCGAGGCCTCGGGCAAACAGGTCTTGACCATGGAGCGCTTGAACGGTGTTGCCGTTACCAGGATCCAAGATTTCACCCAAGAACAACGTGACTGGATCGGCACGCAGATCATGCGTCTGTGTCTGCGCGAGATCACTGAGTTCAAATACATGCAGACCGACCCGAACTGGACCAACTTCCTCTATAATGCAGAGACCAACCGTCTAGAACTACTTGATTTCGGTGCTTCGCGCGAGTACCCCACCGAATTTATCACAAAATACATTAACACGCTTGTGGCTGCCTCCCGGAATGATCGCGAGACTTGCCACCGTCTCTCCATTGACCTGGGCTACCTGACGGGTCACGAGTCGTCGGCGATGGTGAATGCGCATGTCTCCTCCATCACTACTCTTGCCGAACCGTTCATGGGATCTTCCCCGGATGTCTATGACTTCAGCAACCAGACTATCACGGATAGAGTCCGTACTTTTATTCCAGTTATGATCCGAGAGCGCCTGTCGCCTCCTCCGGAGGAGACCTACAGTCTTCACCGGAAACTCAGCGGTGCTTTCTTGCTGTGTGCCAAACTAGGCAGCCGAGTACGGTGCAAGGAGCTGTTCGAGGAGGCTATCAAGAAGGTTGATAAGTCAGGAATCGAGATCAAGCCGTAGGATCTGAGAGCCACTGTCTTGACCTACATGTATTATAATCCGTGCAAAAAGTCAACTCCTGTAAATTATATAGATAATGTACGACTAGAGAACATGATACAATAAGATACTGCAGACTTCGCCCCTCTGCCTGTTATATAAACATACAGTCGCCAGAGCTTCATACGAATACTCCCGCCTATAAATATTCAATCTTCTTTCAGATCTAGAAGAGTAAGGCCCTAGCTAAATTTGGAAGACTCAGAGAGTCAAGTATAGTACAATTGCAGTACTGTTCTATACACAGGCCATAGAGCTGGTATCACTATAGAATAATATACTACAGTGTATGTACTACCGATCCAATTAATTGACGCTAATATATGCATACAAATTTAACAAAGTCATTAGTATATGCCTGGGTAGCCGCGGCAAGTTGAAGCTTGGTTGCTTCTTAGCAGACCCAGTTAGCATACCATGCGTAAAACTTCCACAAAGTGACCCGAGTCTTCTAAGCCGGAGAAGCTGGGGGCTGCAAGGAATGTATCCCGCGCTCTGGACGTTTTGAGGCGCCATCACGTTTCATAAATGTGGTGCCGGTTCTTCGAAATGACACATTCATTCCGAGGCAACATTTGTGCACTCACTATGTTCGTGAAGGTCTTATCAATCCGACCCGACCAAAAGAATGACGGGAAGTAAGGGCAAAGGATGCGGTGTCATCCGGGGCAAAAAGCAGTGTCCACATAGCCAGCGTGAGCACTAACATGTTTTGGGACAAATACTGTGATAGATTTGTTCACCACGGACGAAATACACAGCAGTGACATGGTGAAGGAACCATTGCAAAGATCGCTCAAGCTAGGACGTTCCAGCCTGCTTATATCTTTGGAGACTTCTTGTCCATGTAGATTGCATTCCAGTACTTTTTCACTCCCGCGCAGATGCCCTTGTGACCCTTCCAGGAACTGAATTTATTCTCGAGCTCGCAGCCTGTCCAGAGAATTTCTTTCCAGAAATGCTTTTCGACATCCGTACTAAATTTTCCAATCACTTCTTGAGGAATAGTCCATGCGCGTGTGTAGCTACCGTCATCGGCGAAAGCCGGGTTGACGGCTTGCTTCTCGAACACTGTAGCCGGGTTGAATTTTGGGAAATTGGCATGGATGAAGAAGGCTCGGGGAGCAGGAGCCTTGGATCCATGAACGCGCCATTCACCTTTTTGTGTCAAGGCGTAATCCTCAACCGGGTCAAACTGGACCATTGCGGAGCCAGCCAAGCCGCCCTCGGTGCCGTGACCAATGGCGCAAATGGGCTCAGAAACCTGATAGTATGATTCTCCGAGAGCTAGAGCAGCTGCAACGAACGTTTCCTTGTCGCCCTCACCGGATGCACCTTGAGACAAAAGTGGGTAGTAATATTCGGGGCCCCAGAAGTTATAATAAACACTGAGAAGGAGTGTCTTCATGTGGGCCTTCTTGGAAAGGAGCACTTCGCCAGATTCGCTCGATTGCCGAATGGTGTTTGAAGGCATAGGCTGGGATGATATCTCGTAATAGTATGGCGAGATTGTGGTCGCCCAA
The DNA here is from genome assembly GCF_009193645.1 of Aspergillus pseudonomiae. Classification (NCBI taxonomy): domain Eukaryota; kingdom Fungi; phylum Ascomycota; class Eurotiomycetes; order Eurotiales; family Aspergillaceae; genus Aspergillus; species Aspergillus pseudonomiae. The sequence goes on from NW_022476116.1 coordinate 27,127, forward strand.
AAGTCTGGCCACGTAACCATTTTCTTGGACTTGAAAGGTTCGTTCTCGAAGAGTGTCTCTGGTTGATGTAGGGGAAATGCGTCCGCATCCAGGAACAGGATTTCCTCAAAAGAAGAGAACATCATGGCGAACAATTTGAATTGGTATTTCTGGATATCCATAATCTTTGGAACAGCATCCAAGACATGGGAAAGCACCACGCATCGTGCATTGAGAGATGGAAGAACCACATCACATATATATGTCTCATATTCATCCTCATTGGCAAGGAATACCTCGAGTGGCAGCTCTGAGCCTGTCCTGCGAAGCATCCGAAGCGAGATGACCAACACGGGTAAGTATTCGCCGCCAGCGGTCGAAACCAATCCCCTGGTGTTGGGGACATAGTGTAGCATGGGTGGCTTCGCCTTAATCTCTTCGACAAACCCAGTATGAGCTTGCTTCATGGTCTCAACATGATCGTCCAGCATGTCCAGTACCTCGGGCCGGAAGTCAGGGCTTGCTTGCTCGAACCTAACAGACGGTGCCATTTCCAGCCGCAGTGGCGGTTCACATCTTGGCTGGTAGGTATCTAGAAGAGGCTGAAATTGACGCCAGAAGCTGATATGACCTTCCGGCTTAGTCAATACTACGGCTGGCTCGTTGGATGGTGCTGCCTTTGTAGCCGTGGATTGCGCTTGTTCCGCATAGAAGATACGCTGCCAGCGCAAGAACGAATATGTGATAAAAGCTGCGAGTGCAGCCGCCAACAGCAATGTTCGCACCCGCGAAAAGGGTCGAGGTAAAACCATTTCACCTCTCCCTCTCCCTCTCTACTTCCTGTGTCCCCTTCTCTCAACGGTCTGCGTGTAACTTGATTATTCTCTTTTCCTCTGTGGTCGAGAACCTTTCCCCTGAGATCTGGAGCAATCGTCGATGTCGATTTTCAGACTCTTTCTATAATCGTAGTTCTTTTCAGCAGGGGGGAAACGGAAAATCGCGGTAAGGTGACGTATTGGAAGAGCCCGTCAGCGCATCAGAGACAGATCGCCGCAAGTATGCGACAAGAAGTGATGATATAATCGATTCAGGGAGACCGGGGCGAAGGACACACAAGAGAGGACGTCGAGAAGAACTCTGAGGACGAAAGAGGCGTGCGATCAGAATACGAAGTCATGAGGAAACACGATTTAATTTAACTCCAGACAAGCTAAAATTCCAGGGTTTATTTGATCCATGCGCGAGGACCCACGTGTGCTCCGTCATGGAAATTATGGTATTTTTGACCGCCCAGTACTGGGATTTATTATCTCGGCGGGGAAAGGGTCCAGTTCTTATCGATAGGGTCTGGTAATTCCGATACCGCCTGCTGCCACTTTTTTAAGGTTCAAGAAATTAGTACTCTGTATTCACTGCCAACTCAAAATGTTGATTCGACCATGCAGATTGATGTGATTTATAACATTTCACGGAATCGAAGGGCCTGTTAATATACATGGACATATATCCTTGTCTCTCTTTGTCAGTCATAGAGATCTCCATTTGAGTCCTGATTGGATTCTTCCTCCTCCAAGATGGTGGAAGAGAGAAGCCCAGCCTTCTTGTTTTGCCTTCTGCTGCCGGCCAAGTACTCATTGAGCAGACTATATCTTCTCTCCGGAGCGTTTCCCTTCAACCCCTTCATAGTGCGGATCCGATGAGCTTTGGGTGGACGAGGTAAAGGGTACGTTAGCCCCAGGGATTGGTTCAAAGTCTCCACAATGAAGGAACTCGTATAGTACAATAGAAGCCCCAGTGATATTCCTGTGAGTATGGCTACCAAGACAAAGGTCAAGAATGCCTGTAAGAAATGTCAATGACCATCCCCTTTGAGCTATTGGAGCCAAGCGAATCGTTCTCTATTGAAAGATGCCATTCAAATACTTCCGTACCTCAAATTTTAAGACTAGTGTGAAGGGCAGGAGGGCACAATGAAGGGCAAATTGTCCCAATTTCACCAATGGCGTTGCCAATAGTTGCAGTATTCGATATGCGTAGTACATGAGAGAGGTAACAGGATATAGGAGTATCCATTGCGACACTGCGGTTATCACTGAGACCCAAGACATTGATGCACCGTGAGATATTATTATCTACCAAAGACAGTTCTTCATTATGTATGAGAATTCTTTATGCGATAGTACCAGACTCTAGGAAAGAGGAAGATTGATGGATGTCAGTTGATCCTTGTCATTCCTCTTAGATACATAAGCTTCCATAGGCGGTATCACCCGGCAGAATCATATAGATAAGAACTCTCGACTGAACGAGTTGTTGACCTTTTCCGGTTTCAAGCGAGTTCAGAAGTATGACATGTACTTGAAGACACTGCTAATGAGCTATACAGCACAGGAATGCGAGGAATACTAACGACGACTACTACATGTTATTGGTGCCATAATGACAGCTTTGCAGGCGACTTCCGGTGATCGGAGATAACTGCCGACCATCCGGTGGGAGCCCTAAGCCCTAACTGGTAAGTTGGCCCAGACTTTGGGGTCGCCGACATCGACATCATTGCTACTTCACTCGAGGTTCAACTCCGTTTTTACTAGGACTGTATTTACATTTCCAGTACTGTTTGGACTCTAAATCACGCTTGATATTTTTCCGGGGCCTTCTAGTTTGTTTTACCAGTCTGTGTTCCCCCCATTGTCGGTCGAGGACCGCGGTCTGATGCTAGCGACCCAATCTACATAACGTCCATCTCGTCTCAACTTCCTTCCCCTCCTCCCCTTCGTTCATCTATATCTGTCTCCCACATCTTCGCTTCTCTCCGCCTCTAATGGGTAACAACCCTTCCAAAGGTCCCGCCGGAGATGTTCCGCCGACTTCGGGTCCCTCGACCCATGCGGGTGACAAGAAAGTAACTCGCCGACCATCGCTCAATGCTTCATCAGGCACAGCAAAAGCCACTGCCGCGGATCCTTCTGCCTCCAAAGAGACGGCAACTGGTTATTCAGCTTCACAAAATCGGGCATCGGTTCAACAGCGTCTTCAATCGCGCAATGCTCTAGACTCAGCGACGCGGTATGCGCCTGAAACTAAGAAAATAGACATACGCTCCCCCGATCCGTCAAACCCCGTCCAGGTGCCAACCTCACGAACTAGTGCTAGGAATGATCATTATACATCTGTAGCGCCGTCCGCTCCACCTCACAATGCCTACTACAGCGCATCTGCACATCTCCAGCGGCCACCTCGATTGCCTCTACCGATTGGTGATGCCATGGCGACGCCAGGCTCACCTTATATGGGATCGCCTCCCGCGGATCAATTGCTCGATGAACAGACAGGTCAGGGAGATTCGAAGTTGGGCGATACCGCCGTTGAGGATGAAGAAGTCTTGGAAGAGCTGGAGCCGTATACAAGCAGTGGTGTAGGCCGGCCTGTTCCCACAATTATAGAATGGACTGCTCCTGGCGACAAGGTTTATGTCACCGGAACCTTTGTCAACTGGGAGAAAAAGTTCCGTCTCCACAGAAGGTATGCAATGCTATTGGTAATATCCGTTTCCATCGCCTGCTATTGGACCCGCAAGACCACATCGTTTAGCCTCTATGAACCTCCACCGCTAACGCAACACATACTAAGCAGTGAAAGTAACCCCGGTGTTATGTCAACCAGGTTAAATCTCCGCCCTGGAACCCACCACTTAAAATTCATCGTAGACGGTGAGATGCGCGCGGCGGACAGTCTTCCCACTGCAGTAGACTTTACCAATCATCTCGTTAATTACATCGAAATAAGCGCCGACGACGCTAATCGGTCACGAAGTGGGAGCGATAAAACATCTCAAAGCAATGTTCCTCCTGGAGTCTACCCTCCGCAAGTCCTGCCCACTCGAGCTGGGTCTGAGCAGGTTGGATCCGGATCAGCCGTTGAAGATCAACCGGACGAGCTGGAAGAGATTCCCCAAGGAGACTTCCGTCGTATAATCCCGCAGTTCCTTGTTGACTTAGACAGAGACGATGAAACTCAAGAGAGCCCAGCTTACCAACAAGCTGTCAATGTGATTGGCGATGCACCTACGCCACCAAGTCTACCACTGTTCCTGGGAAAGTCGATATTAAACGGCACTACGCCAATGAAGGACGATAGCAGCGTACTGAATTATCCCAACCATACTGTTCTGAATCATCTGGCAACGAGCAGTATCAAAAATGGCGTTCTGGCTACCAGTGCAACAACCAGATACAAACGCAAGGTAAGTCACTACAATAAAACAATCTCTGGTGGCTAGGTTACTAAGACGTGCAACCACAGTACGTAACGACAATTTTGTATAAGCCAACAGGGGATATCGCGGGATAGACATAAACACACAAGACGTCACTGCATATCCCCTGTTCGGTCAGGAGTGGCCCATTACTCCTTAGCTAGACAAGACCTTGTTAAACGTTCTTCGCCTAATGAATCTCCGCTGGCTCCATACTCCACTTCGTGTTTGAAACATCCGAGGAATCTTTCCCAACAAATTCAATATATCTTTGGACTAAATGTCTGTCCACGAGTCCACGACTATGGGATGTCTCCCCCTTTTAACCCCATTTTCTTTCACCGACAAACGCACATACATCGAAGGCCAAGCATATAGCCTTTAAGCACTTGGTAATGGGCTGAATGTTCGGCAGGAGTTGTTTGACTACTCATTTCATTGAAGGCGTTTTGGATCACCATTTCTTCCGGAGTTTCTTGGGATGCATCATTAGCGATAAGAACTTTGACATGTCTTGGCTTTTGCCTTTCTGTTCGTCATGCGACTGTGTCGTATGTGCATCAATGCTTCTCGGTCATACCTCGAATGCCTAATGTATGCTAGCATTGATCAGGTCCAATACGGTCTAGAGTGATGCTGGGTCATCTATGAATTACATACCACTACTTCTCCCTGGATCAATGTCTGAAAAGCAAGCCGGTGCTCCCATAGTTATCTATAATTCTCAAATACAAGTCCAACGATACTATACTGCAATCACTACATTGCAGCGGTCTCCATGACTGCGGAAAGTAGCGGCAAAACACGTGGACACCAACGTCTTCATGGTACTTCGTAAGTCTGTTTTATTCAGCAAATGGGGATCCAATAGATATATCGGCAGATTAATCCCTCCACTTTACGAACACATCATCCGTTCGGAACCGTTGCGTACATGTGGAGTCCTTCAACGGCGTCCTGAATCCAGTCGAGTATGCGAGCAAGCCAGCCTGTGCGATCATGATTCCATTATCGATACAGAATCTTTCATCTGTGGCGTGGACGCTACCTCCGCGGTCGCGGGCCATGATCCCCATCATTTCCTGTAACCTCTCATTGCAACCGACACCACCGACAATCAGAACCTCTTTGGAGCCGACGTGCGCCATCGCGCGTTCTGTTGTTTCAACAAGCATGGAGAAGATAGTCTCTTGGAGCGAGAAGCACAAGTCCGCGCGGGTGGGTTTTCCATTGCCATCAGATAGAGAGGTATCGGTCTCATCGTCCTTCTCCTCGCCACCTAGTCCATATGTCGCGGCCAGACCATCCACTGCGGCTAAGATACCGGAGAAGGAGCAATCCATCCCCTTCACAGTGTATGGTAGATCAACTAATTGCTTGCCCTTTTTGGCCAATTGTTCAATATTATATCCCGGGGCCGGGTCATTGGAGATGTGTAGCGTTCGTGCGAACCGGTCCAAGCAGTTACCCACTGCAATATCAAGAGTTTCGCCGAAGATCCGGTACCTTTGTGAGCTATATGCGATTACTTGTGTGTTTCCTCCGGAGACATAGAGTACAACTGGATTGGTAGAGCCTGTAATGAGTCTACCCATTTCAATATCTATGTAACGTTAACGCCATGGCACCAGAAGAAGTATGTAACAGGTTTATGCACGAGACAGGAACTAGAAGAAGCGGCACAACAATAGGCATTAGGGCTATACATACGTCCGACACAATGATTTACACCGACCAATTCCTTGCCCCATAGTAGGCTCAGCATCCGAGCTGCAACCGCAACGCTCTGGAGGGGAGCTCCCATGCCAGGGCCCTTGGTGAAACAAATACAATCCACATCCTGGACGGAAACACGAGCTTCTTTAAGCGCATTTTTCACAAGCTTTACCACCCACGCACGATGATGTCTAGCGGTATCTTTAGGGAGGAAACCCTCACCCGGGGGAGAGACATAGGTGTGACGGATGTTCGCGAGTACCTGCGGGGGGCTGCCATTATCAGGATGCAGCATGATGCCCACGCCAAGCTTGTTGGCGGAGCCCTCCAGGCCGATAGCGATCATGATCGAGAGGGGAAATTCAATTAAACAGTAATTTCTAGTCGTAATGAATATCAAAGGACAACAACACTAAACAAAAAGCTGTGTGGAGGGGGTTTACAATGAGGCAATTCGTTTCTTTGATATGAATGAGCCAGTACGGAGGGGCAAAATCGGTCTTTTTTTTTATCAGCAACGTTATCGATTGGTGCGCTTGACAGGCGGTCATATCCGCTGCAGCGTTTATCCGACGGTATACATCCAGTGGTACGGGCGAACTAAGGCTACTATGGAACTACGTACTAAAACTACAGCTCACCCACCCTCCTTCAAAACCAACCCACTTCGTGACTGTCCCTTCACACACACAACGGTGGACGATTCACTTTGTCGCTTCTCCTGTCCTCTCTAGCGTTCTCTCAATCCTCTGATCTTACTCTCTATCCCCCTTTTGACGGTTCCTTTTCTCCGTGTGCCCGAGAAAGAGTGGGGCTCTCGCTCGTTCTTGTATTCCCGTTTTTCTTTGGTGTGCTCTTCTACCTACTCCACTACTCTTCCTCGTCAAAGACACCATGTCGTCCACAATTCATTTTCTCGATCCGGCGAATTTCCAGTCTCAGTCAGACGAGTTTATCTCCTGGCTGTCTGGTAAGCCTGGGGTGAAGGTTAATCCTAAGATTCAGCTCGCTGATTTGAGATCCAGAGCGGCGGGCAGAGGTGTCGGTACGTGATCATTCCAAGAAGAATTTCGCCCACTTCGGTTTTCCGCCGCACCCCGAGTCGTATTTCGTGGAATGCCATCTCTGATAGACACACACCAATGTACTAGTGGCGCAATCCGATATTGCCGAAGGTGAAGAACTTTTTACGATTCCCCGCGAACACGTTCTTTCCACTCAGAATTCAAACCTGAAGGATCTACTCTCCCAGGATGTGGAGGAGCTGGGGCCATGGCTGTCCCTTATGCTGGTCATGATCTACGAGTATCTTCTCGGTGATAAATCGGCTTGGGCATCATACTTCAGGGTCCTTCCCCGAAAATTTGATTCCCTAATGTTCTGGTCGCCTTCAGAGCTTCAGGAGCTTCAGGGCAGCGCAATCGTCGACAGAATTGGCAAAGAAGGCGCGGAAGAATCCATACTTGAAATGATTGCTCCTATTGTGAGAGCGAATCCATCCCTCTTTCCGCCGGTGGATGGTCTAGCATCGTATGATGGCGATGCTGGCACTCAAGCCCTCCTGAACCTCGCTCATATGATGGGATCTCTTATCATGGCCTACGCCTTCGATATCGAGAAGCTCGAAGATGAGGATAATGAAGGAGATGATGAAAGCGGATATGTGACTGATGATGAGGAACAATTGTCCAAGGGCATGGTTCCCCTGGCAGATTTGTTGAACGCTGATGCAGATCAGAATAACGTGAGTTGCTCCCCCTTCGCATTTAACAAGTCATAGGCGCTCATTCATATGAAGGCCCGTCTCTTCCAAGAAGACAGCGGTCTTGTTATGAAGGCTATCAAGCCTATTAGTGCAGGGGCTGAGATTTTCAACGACTACGGAGAGATCCCCCGTGCAGACCTTCTGAGGAGGTACGGCTATGTGACCGATAACTATGCTCCTTACGATGTAGTTGAGCTGCCACTGGAACTTATTTGCCAGGCTGCTGGCCTTGAAAATGCCGATATTGAGAATCAACCTGCGGTATATACTCTCATTCTCGTTTATAACCTCCTGAGATACAGTGCTGATCAATGGTTATAGCTCCAATTTCTTGAGGGCTTGGAAGTCCTTGATGACGGTTATGACATTCCGAGACCGTTGGATGATGATTTGGCAGGCGTTCTTCCAGAAGAACTGGTCATGCTGGCTAAGACGCTGTGCATGTCAAGTGACGAGCTGAAGCAGCAAATTTCAAAGAACAAACCCCCAAAGCCCTCGTTGGGTCACAAGGAAGTAACGCTACTGTCAAAGGCTGTTCAATCAAAGGGCGCCCAGTACACAACGACCCCTGCACAGGATAAAGAACTCCTGGCACAGTTGAACCAGTTGGAGGCTACAGCCCCCTTGGAAGACTCTGCACGACGACAAAAAATGGCAATCCAGGTTCGGATTGGGGAGAAGGAAATCCTGCAAGCCTTATCCGATATGCTCATCACATACTCAGAGGGAAGCACGACCTTAAAGCGAGCCGCTAACGGCGACAGTGATGCCTCGAGGAGAACAAAGGCCCAGAGGACTTGATCCCACCGATCTGCAAGGCGTTGTCTATTTTGCATGGATAAGAAAAGTTTGTCTTTTGTTACAAGTGATATTAATTGTTATTTTTTTTTTCGTTGCTGACCTCATAGCTTCGCTATCCGTACAAGTCTCTATCGACTGATCATCTGGGAGAATAAAAGAAAAGAAAGAAACAATATGTACACTAACATGGCATAATCCCAGGGTCAGGTCATGAAAAAGCATCCGTCTGCGACATTATCCTGAATTTTTTTGAAAGCGTCGCGGCGTTCAGGCAACTGATGTTAAAAGGGGTGTTGAAAACAAAGACAGCTTGAAGCGTCGGGAGTAAAAGTACAGTGGGGGTTGAAAAAGATAATGGGAAAGAAAGAGCAACGCCTGCCAAATGCAACATATGGGTGTGGGAAATTAAGAAGATTTGAGTGAGGGGGAGAAGAACAGAGTCCAGCTCAAGTCTCAGGTGTGGGGGCAATGGCACCAGGCCCAGGGTTGGATCCCATGGCTTGCCCCGGATTGTTGGCCGTTTGGTCAGCTTGCAATCGCCGCTGTGCTTGGGCCTGAGCCTGGGCTTGCGCCTGCGCATGCGCCTGAGCTGCTGCCGCGGCTTGGTCTCGAGCCTTCGCCATCATGATGGCTCGGTGCTGCATGATGTGGATGTCAAACTGGTCTCGTTCAAAGTCGAGCTCTTCGTCCGAGTCTTCCTGATCATACTTGAAGCGATCGGCCTTCCACGGATCCAGCTCCACTCTACAACGCGAAACAAGGTTTCGACGATCGATAAACAAACGACCACCACGCCCGATGCGTCGCCTGAACGAGGGCATCCTGCTGGTATCGTCGCTCATCACCATGGTTTGAGGTGCTAGCTTGTCTCGGAGAGACAGTGCACCTGGGTTATCTAAGGTTGTATCCATCATGTTCTCCGATGAGTCTGAGGACGGTGGTGTCGGCAACTGGGCAGTGATGGCCGGGCGGAAAGCAGCCTGGAAGGTCCTCTCAGGCGATGGCGAGAGGGGCGCTCTTGTGAAGTCTACATAGCCCTCGTTCCATTTGATGTGCTTGGCGATGTTCTGATTGATATCGCGCAGAATTTCGTTTTCTTTTTCTGCCTGGACATCCTCCAGTAACTGCAAGTCCTCCGCAGCCTGGGTGCCAGCCTTTGGTGGCATCCGGAGCTGAGGGGCTGCCGGTCGCTGCACAGCTGGTGCTTCGGTCGGCTTCTTCTTGGGCTATTACTGATCAGTATCCGAACGATGCAGAAGCGGACAAACACGAGTCTTACCTTCTGGTTGATGAGATCCTCATCATCGTCCTTGAGATTGAGTTTCCTCTTCATCTCCTTGACTTCGGATCGTTGCAAGAACACTTGCCGTTCAATGGCAAGCATCTCCTTCCTCGCCAGCTCACGCTGACGCACCAGAGCAACTAATTGCCGAGCATCTTCCAGCTCCTTCCTCAGACGCCTCAGCTTATCGGCACTCTGAGCATCTCTGCCCCGAGTCTTGCGAATCTGACGGACTTCGCGTCTACGGAAACAGACATAGGGATCTGTGTCATCGGTTTCTTGCCCAGTCTCGAACTGTATGGACTTGTCAGCGCGGCTGTCTTCGCCATTGTCATGCGGGCCACAGAAAAGGAATTTACCTTAAGGCTCGGCATTAGTGACCGGTTTCCGGCGTCAGTCCTCGTTGACTTCCAGTGCTCATATACGTCTTTGGCGAATCGCTTTACGCTTTCCTCTACGGCTGCATCCATTGCATCCTGAATTTCGGCAAAACTCAGGACCGGTGGATTATCTACAGCTGCAAACGGCTGCTTTGTCTGGGCCGTCTCCTCGAAGAAGTGCATAACTTCTTCGAATTGGTCCTCGGTGCATCGGTCAGCGGCATCCCGCTTTTCGTTCATGATCTTGAGGAATACATCGTCCTCTTCGGTCATGTTATACGGGCATCCGCAACAGTCCTCCACAGTGGAGGAGAAGCGGATGTACGTCGCAGGTTGCGAGAAGATAGGAGGGTAGAGCTCATCATATCGAAGACTACTGAGAACGGTCTCTGGGGTCGGGATATGGGCCTCATTTACTTTTCCTTTGGCACTAGCATTTATGGCAGCTTGAAGATGGAATTCCTGTAGAAAGCCGCGTTAGCAGACCCTGTTTTGCGGCTTCTTGGCTACGATGCGAAATTTTCACGATGGGTGGACGTCGGGATGATATCACGTGATATGTGCAGGGATGGGCTAAAATTAGACGGGGGGACCACGTACCGACTCCTCGGCCTTCTCAACACCGGTTTCAATCTGTTGTAGGGCATTTTGGACCTCTTCTTCGATGGCATCAATGTCATGCTCCCTGACTATGGGAATAGAGGCTTTGGAGGTGAGCTTTTTAGGGCGCGTCCTCCCCATTCCCCCGTACCTAGTCATGCGAACTTTGGGAGCACGAAAATGGCAAGGACCATGGGCCGAGGGGGATAAAATTAGTATGGTTCGATAGGCCTGGTCATGCGAGATCACGTAGTCGTAATTTTGTGATGAGATCTGATGGGGGTGGGAAGATATCGACGATTGAAATCTCGTAGTAACCGCGCTGGCGGATGAGTTGACGTTGCAATGTCACCCGCCGGTCGCCTGTTTTGGAGCGCGCACGGCCTCAGGGGTTCGCTTGCCTGTCCGTTTCCGGTTAGTGCGGGGCTGGCCGATATCAAATTGTCTCGAACGGGTGCTTGCTGGCATGCCATCATTGTTGCGATCACCGCGTCCTTATCTTCCCATTTATCCACAATCTACGATCTGCGACTCGATTTATACCCTGATTCTGTTTGTCCTTTGTATTTCTCTCTAATTGATCTGACTTGTCGCCCGTATTCCGCCCTCTCTCACCACACCCCCTATACTCTTCCCCCCCGACCGCTTACTCGAACGTCACCCCAGCAGCCGACCACCAACATCATGGAACATTCCTCAGCACCCAATAATGCCGCCCTGTACGATGCGCGGAGACGGAGAGGATCGGTCGGAACGTCGCAACTCTTTGACAACATCGTCTCCGCTTCCAACTGTGGGTTCAATGCTCTCCTGATCTTTGTCTTTCTGCCATGTCACTGACGCGTCCATCCCCGGACAGTCGACCGAGATGAGGTTGACCGACTCCGCAAGCGATTCATGAAACTGGATAAGGTTCGATACGGCCGTGAAGCATAAAAAAGGCGCGCATACTCATTTGGATCCTACAGGACAGCTCGGGTACAATTGATCGCGATGAATTTCTTTCCCTTCCCCAAGTGTCATCCAACCCGCTGGCAACGAGGTACGCATGGGGTTATCCAGATGGAGATATAACATGAACAGTCTAGCTCACTTCTTTCAAGAATGATCGCGATCTTCGACGAAGACGGTGGCGGTGACGTCGACTTCCAAGAATTCGTTTCGGGTCTGTCGGCCTTCTCGTCTAAGGGGAACAAGGAAGAAAAGCTTCGCTTCGCATTCAAGGTCTACGATATCGACCGCGACGGATACATCTCGAACGGAGAATTGTTCATCGTATTGAAGATGATGGTAGGAAACAACCTGAAAGATGTGCAACTGCAGCAGATCGTCGACAAGACCATCATGGAAGCGGATAAGGACCAAGATGGAAAGATCAGCTTCGAGGAGTTTACGGATATGGTGGAGAATACGGATGTCAGTTTGAGTATGACACTGAGTACGTATTCCCTGCTTTTCTTGTCCCTTGTCGATAGGCTTTTGTGAAGCGATGACGCTGACCGTTTTGTAGGCCAAATTTAAGCGTTGGACGATGGGTTTGTTTTAGTTTCTTGTTCTTTGTTATCAGCCTCGCCGACATGTGTTGGTCGATTGGATCTCGTCGACATGATATGATAATGATAGCGATGACGACTTGTAGTTTAAGACATGCTACGTGCATAGTACAGATACAAACAATGATGGATATAGTTCAAGACCACCAAATCCCTATAGACGTCGGCTAAGGTACTTTTTCCTAGCATAAAGATCAAGATTTATATCGCGCAAATGGATCACATCGACTCCGGTTTTTTTACTTTGCAAGTTCATTGGAGAAAGCCCGGCCATTCGCTGCAAGCAAAAGTAAATAGTGGAGTCTTCCGCATGGACACACACTCCAATCGTATTGGATTCTACTCGAGATCCACTACACCAAGGATAAAGTAAAAATAAAGCAAAGGAAATTAAATTAGAGATCGAAGAGACGATGGTAATCGTACTTTTGGCTCCACTGAAAATGGTCCATTTCCACGTAGTACTAACTAGTGATAATACACCCTTGTAGTTCTCCAAAACCATTGAAACACTGAAGAGTCCCAATCGAAAAAAAAAAAAAAAATAGACCTGCGAAAGAATCCCGCAAGCCAAACCCTAGTCCCACCACTCCAAGAAATGACTATGCCGTCATACTCTCTAGATTCGACTAATTACCACAGAAAAACTCCCGTCCATATAGTTTAGACATATCACATTATGCACATTGGGGGATGTCACTCGGCTTGTCGCGGAGAGAATTGCGCCACGCTACTCATACTAGTTAGTGGCTATGTGAAATGAACCCTGGAGCTTGGGTCGGCACTCCCTCCTCCTGTAGATTATTCCAGGGTTTTCGGTGTCTAGTTGGGGGAGTTGTTTGTATAGAGAGTGTATCCAGTACAGAATATGACGGCTTTTGTACGATGGTATCTTCACCTCTCAATATAGCACAGCCTCTGGAGCTAGTATATAGTATCAAACTTGGTTAGAAGCGCTAAGGTGCCGGGACTTCGGGAAGGGGGGGTCGCTTGACAAAGGTTCAAAGTATATCCCAATGAAATACAGCCCATGGCGTGAAAAAAGCAAGAAAGATACACAGAAAAGATCGACACATCCACGTGGACGTGCTCAAGCCACTCACTACGTCCTATCCCCATACCCGACGCGCTGGTAGTTTCAGCCGGGAGGATGGGCGTGGCTGCTTAAAGTTGAAGTGGCGTTATCTACAAGCAGATTAACATAAATTGAATAGGAAATCGTTGCGACGACTCCGGAGGAGAAGGAAAGTGATTGATTCGATCTCGCACTCCCCGAGAGGCTGGAGAGATCTAGTTAGTAGTTTCGGGAAGAAGTCCCATGGTGATGACGATCGCGGAATCCTGCGCTCAATAGTTTGTTCGATCTGAGTTCATTAGCGACTGTACCGCCTGCTCGGGACGAACACCTGAGATTACCTTTTTGTGGTGGCGTCTATGGTAAGTGATTGGCTAGTGTTATAGAATATGGAGTCTATTACTAGAGGCGCTAAATGGCCTGGTGTGGTGGCAATTCCAGTTCCTGGTGTCGAAGGGGGAGGGGGAGGAGGGAAAAGAAGGGGGTATAGACCAGCTGGTGTGTCTGTGCGTTGAGGAATTCTTGGATGTTCACTATTTCTAATGGATGCCAAGGGAATGTCCTTCTCCGTGAATAGTAGGTAGGCGGGAGGGTGTTCAAAGAGGTCATTTTGACAGGACCAAGGGGGATCTCCTAGATTTACGAACAATGTTGAAGAAGTCTATGAATGTTCAGATAAGTCGTAATCGAGACTCGAGTTGAGAGTTAGGACTCGATGCCGGTTACGGTAAACGCGGCCAGAAGCAGCGTCACAAACAAAGAATCTTTGCGGTGAGGTTTTGATCTCTCAAGAAAATGGCTCTCTTTTTGTCTTCAGGCATTAAAAGTAGTCCGCCTGGTGGACTGCAGGAAAATCCAACCCGTTCTATAGCACACCGTATTTAACCCTAATAATCGAAGTGCTCCGATGCCAACCTTGTACACCAATCATAATGCAAAACCCGTGGTATATATGTACATGCAATCAAACACCGTGCCGGAAAGACCCGGAACTCCTTGTTTCTTTTCTTTTCGTTCATTCACCCTTCTCCTTCAGAGCCCTGGGAGAATAAGCGCATCCCTCAGGACATGGAGAAGCGTGAGTGGTGGGGCATGATCGGGAATTCCAAATAGCCCCGAGTGAAAAAATAATAATAATAATAATAATAATAATGGCGTGGACCTCATGAATCGCAAACATCTCGATTCCGCCAATGGAGGAAAAGGGAAGGGAAGGCGACGCGACGTCGAGCGAGATCGACACAGGGCCGGCGCATGCAGGTATCACCGAAAGTCAATCCAGCAGTCGATAGTTCGGGATGGTCGCCGACCTTCCAGGCCCTAATTTAGGCCCCGCATTAGATCGCACTAGGCGCGGCGCGTCATTACAGCCTCCATTATAGCCCGGCGGGAAGGATCCTCACGATCGAGGTCCAGCAAGAGCGGGCGCAGTGCTCATGTGGGCGCGAAGCACCTCCGGTAGGCTTTCATAGAGATCAAGACATTGGCCCAAGACTGAACATTCACGATTAGCAAATCTCGATAGATCCTAAAAGCCAAGCAACCGACTGAGGACTTCTTACCACCAAGGATCTCCTCTTCCCAGATTCCCATCTGATAGTCCACTAAGCCAAACTGTTCCACGCGATCGCACAGCTGGATCAGCTCCTTGCCTAACGTATCCATCACATCATCATTCAGGAGAGTGGTATGTGGCGGCTGGCGATGGGTTCGCAGCATGTCTTGCAACATGTCCTTCTGTTTTTGACACACCGCCAGCCAGCACAGATTGAAATCATTCCAGAGTTGCAGTCGGTCGGTATAGACCACTTGATCGTCGCGGAGAATACCTACTTATCCAGCCCCGCCCCCGGATGCTCGGATTAGCCGTCACAGTTCTCCGAATGCGGTGAGAAGGAGGTAGAATGATCGGAATAAGATAAAGCCCAAATCTAGATAAAGGAAGGAGAAAGGAAAGGTAAAAGGGTGGAAAGCGAGTCCGGTGAGAGAGAAAGTCTGTATGTACCTACCGAGTTCCCGGGCATTGGTCACAAGCCACTCGGAGATTTCCAAGAGGGATCGACTGGCCTCCTCCAATCGGCCAGTGCGCGCATTGTCTAAAGTCCCTCGCAGCGCGCGTTGAAACTGACCGTATGCGTCCGTCAAGGTGGTTGGCTCTGATACTCCCTGGGACGGGGCTTGTTGCGGTGGCTGCTGCGACGAGGACAAGTCGAAGCGTCCGGCTGTTCCCCCGGGAGGCATGTCGGTCATGGTGGTGGGAAAGGGCTGGGAGCCGGTTGGGCGTCCAATGGGACCTGGCTGGTTATAAGTAGGGACAGAGGTTAGGTAAGGCACACCGACAGCCGGAACACCAGCGCCAGTCGGTTCGTTTGGAGGGAAATACTGTGGAACGGGAAATTGACCGGAGAGGTCATCGATGGCTGCAGACGGCCGGGCTGAGTACGGTGTCACGACCTCATACGGGGCTTGCGCAGGAGCTTGCGGGCTGATGCCGTAGACCATCTCGGGCTCATAGGGAGCGAAGGGCGGTTGGAGTTGGTGTTGCTGCGGTTGCGGTGGGCGCTGCTGTTGGTCGCGCAATGAAGGGTACGGTTGCAATTCGTCCCCCTGCAACGAACCGCCATGAAAGGTCGGGTCTGTGTATCCATAGTCCAAGTACGTCGGCATTCGTGGCCGCCCCGCTGCTTGTGACAGTGCATCTCCACGTGCGGATTGTAAGCCGGATTGTCTGTATCGGTCCGTTCCTGCCACTGCACGACGGGACATTCCCGGCCTTGTCGCAAAGCGAGGTTGATCATACTGCTTCATGCGCCGGGTATCACCATCCATACCACCCAACCGGTCCCACAGAGCGTCCCTGCACGGTGGATCGACGTCAAGGGACCAATGCGCCGGAGGGGAAAGAGGAGGGCTCGCGTACAATGCCAGCTTGGCGGGAGGTGAAAGGAACGGGTTTGCGCCTGGGTCTTGGTTGTATCAATGCTGTGTTCTCTTGTCTCTTGGTGTATTCGTTCTTTTGTGTCCTTTTGATTTTTTTTTCTTTTTTTCTTCCCTTCCCTCTTGCTTCCTTTCCTGCTTTTAGGGTATTTTTCTTTTCTTTTTTTTAATCCACCCAACAAGGATCGAGATCTAAGCCAACCAACCTCGCCAGCTAAGCGCGCAAAGGTCTCACGGTCTCACTTTGTACAAGAACTCGGGCTACTACCAGCGCACACTCAAGTCTAGACACCGTCACAAGGAAAAGTCAGCCATCGATGGACTTTCTGAGAGAGAGAACAAATGAATAATAGACTTGCGCAGGGGAACAAGGGAAAGATTTAAACTACTTGCGCACCTTGCAGGGTATCAAACTCAAACGAACGCCAACGGCAAATGCGCGGACAAACTAAACTCGGGGCGCACAACTCTTGAAGGAAAATCTATGGAGATAGAAAGAAGAGAAACCTTGGGCAGGATTCTGATCAAGGGAAAGGGGCGTCAGAATAATTGGGGGGCTTTGATTTAAAAAAAAAAAAAAAAAAAAAAAAAAAAAAAAAAAAAAAAAAAAAAAAAAAAAAAAAAAAAAAAAAAAAAATAAGGATAAAAATAAATACAAATCCAAAGTTTTCAAGGTAAGAATCAGAAAGGTTATTGGGGTTCGGGATTGCTTCTAGCAAAGACCGTCAGATCCAATAACTTATGCTCCGAATTGCAGCCCAAATTTCTATTGGGAAACAATCATCACCAACAAGGAAGAGGGGAGAGAGTGGGGGAACCTGAAGGGCATGGATGGGAGTCTCCGATTACTTATACGGCCACCCAAACCTGTCCGCTGAGAGAATCCAGTTTGTTCCCCAGGGAAATTCTCCAGAGATACTGCGGCTGGACGATCAACTCGCCGGGATGGAGGGCAAGCAGACAATGGCACGCGGAGGCGTCAGTATCATCTTCTCGTCCAACTCGTTTTACGCGGTGGATTCCTCGCGGGGAGACTCTCTAAACGGTAATTAAAATACATAAAAATAAAATAAAAATGAATATTCAAGAAAAAAAAAATTAATAAATAAAAAGAGGGACCTTTCTAATCCAGGAAACTAAAGAAAAGGAAAAGGAAAAGGAAAAAGAAAAGCAAATAACAGAAAGGAAAGAAAAAAGAAAATCCCAACTTGGGGGGGGAAAAAAAATTAAAGTGAGTGTGTGAGGAAAGAAAAAGAAAAGAAGCCTAAAATGGACTCCAAATGCGAGTGACTGACTGCACCTTTCTTTTTCTTTTCTTTTTTTCCTTTTTTTCCCTTTTTTTTTTCTTTCCCTTCCTTCGCCGTAGTCTCCAAGCGTCATCATGGGACTCACAGTATGTATGAGCTTCATTTTAGTTCCTCGGACGGTATAGGATCCCTCATGTCCTTTCTCATCACCTCGAGTACCCCTCTTACGACTGGGGCAACCGGATCTCTTTCCCATTTCCCCTGATCGTTCGTTTATTTTGACGGGCCATTCAGCTGGAAAGTGGTGGATATAGCACATCCATCGCCGCCTCCACTACATGCACTATGTTTCTCGCCAGCATCATCATTACGAAAAGGTACGAGGTACAGCCCGGGAATTTTCTTAAAAAAAAGAAATAAGGGAACCAAAAAAAAAAGTCTAATGCCTTTCCACATGGGCAGGAAGGCGGAGCTAATCGGGGATCTTGGTTGAGTCTGAGGGAAAGAGGATCCAGCAGCAAGGCTCCTGGGACCTCTCAGACTCTAATTCTCTGGGACCTTTGTCTTAGTGCCTTGCGCCTTTGGGCCCGATAAGGTTGGTGACCAGTTCCATGGGACCAAATTAGCCCCATCCAGCTAACCCAGTGTCTATCAATCATTCCAAATTCTCCTCTGTCCAATGACTCCAATATCCTGGAGCCCCGAGACGCCGGTCTCCCCAAGTGGGTTTCCGAAAGGTTATATGATGATGTTGTTGGATGATCGTGAGCGATTAACGAACCATACTATCGGAACAAGTTTGTGAGTTTGGTGGGAGAGCTGACAAAATCCAAGAGAGGCAAAAAAAATAAATAAATAAATACATATTAGAAAAAGAAACAGAGAAAAGAGATCGAAATCTCAGAGTGAGGCGAAAAGGATCGGTGGCAGTCAATGAGCCGTCAATTATTTTATTACTATTTGATATTTTGTTACCAAATCCGTGAAAAAAAAAAAAAAAAAAAAACAAAATTTGATTTTTTGGTTGCGGGAAGAACCGCGAATTCGGGAGGGCTAAAAGGTTGACAGGACCCATGGAAATGGTATCAACACCACTAGCGAGCGTGCATTGACAGTCTTGTTTTTTTCTGGGCAGAGGAAGAACTGTCCAGTGTCCACCCATGATTCTGAAGAGTTGGTAAAGGAAGAGATGGTCATCTCAGCAAACAGAGGGCGTCAAGACCTCACTCCCCATATACTACTAGTAAAAGAGGAAGAAGAAAAAGAACCCTGAAAATGGTCGAGGAGACGCATCCTTCCAGATCGTATCGTGCATAGGTATACTGCAAGTTGATGGAGAGATTGATCTCCATCCCAATTCAGACAGGTACATACGGTCCTGCTCATAGTCCCTGACTAAAAGCCTATAGTCTCACACCTTCCGCACTGCTGGGAAAGGTCGTGCGCACCAGGTGGACCAATGGATCGGGACGGAGGGACCAGGGGCCGATCTGCAAATAGACATTGCTCCGCGTAGGGGAGATTCTTGACCTTTTCTTACCCTATAGGATCCACTCGAGAGCAAACGAATGGCCAAGGTCACTTCTGCCATTCCCTTTCTCTAGTGTCTGTCGAATTTGATTTTCTCTATCTTTTATATTTTCCTGCTTGTCTTCTTTTTCTTTTTCTTTTTCTTTTCTTTTTTTTTAAACCTCTCTTATTTATTATTCTTTGAGATTGATTGATTGTATACGTACGTTTGTAGGTCTGTATATGCATCCATACTGTACTGGGAGGAACAATCGGTCATGTGCCCTGCCCTAATGCTAAGTAGCTTCATATGAAACTCGTAGACGTCATAAAGTATTCCGAGACCGGTGCTATATTATGGGTTAATTTATTTGAGATACTACGACTGGAGCACGGTATATCCCTCGTCAGCCTTGAATGGTTTCGAAACAATAAATAAATAAAATAAAATGAGGCGTAGTCCCCCACTCACGCTAACTTAGTTCATAATGGACACTTTTTTTTTAAAAAAAAAAAAAATAAATTCATCAATTGTATTGGGCCAAACCAGTTGATTCAAATCATTCTCGGTCCCCACGGTGGATTTGGCTCCATCCAGCTCGTGCCCATGTAGGTATGATGTATGTCCGTCATGTTGACTGCCCCAGTGGATCTATACGGAAGATTTCCGGTGAAGATGTATTTACGAAGTATGATCGGGATCGGCCGGACTTTTGGAAATGGATAGATAATTTTAGATGGCATATTAGTCTGAATTGGTCGTGTACGGCTCATCCTCCTTTGCCCCCCAATTTGGCTGTCCCAATTCACATCCGATGCACGCCGTACCTAGAGTCGAGGATGACTCTCACCCAGCCTAGCCACTAGATGTATGCGGATGCAGCATCATCCACTCCATAGGACGAGTATTTCCCACCTGGGAAATCGTTTGTCATTAGGTATTGAGATCTTTCCAAGGCAGGCAGCAACTGACTCGTTCGTCCTTGTTTTTCTTAGGACATTCAATTCAATAATTGGCCAAGACTTGGTCCCCGTGGGCCCAAATAAATAAATAAAAATAATTAATAATGAACTAAAATACATTGTCACAATGCGGTTATCGCGCGCAAGTATCCAGCAGCGGGGATCCCATGACCCCGTTGCTTCCGGTAAGCGACAAATGTATGGACAAGCAATGAGAAGGAAATTGGCATTCGACCTGGCCGATAGTGAAACTTGACCGTCTCGTCGCATGTGTCGATGTACATACATACTGAAATATGTATTATGTATTATGTATAACTAGAGTATCAGGTAGGACAGTGATCCTATACAAGGTCTTCTGCTACTGCACGTAACCTTGAAATTCAGCGGCTCCTTCCAATTCGACGGGCCCGGAGCACATGACTATCCTCATAAGCTACCGTGCATGAAGTCCATTGTACGTACCCTCCCGGCTGCTCCGTCATTCCTCTGGAAACCGTTCGCCCACCACTCGTGTTGGGTGAACTCCAGGGAAGATCCCCGTCCGAGTATTTCAGAATGCACCTATTGTTCGGGAGCAATGGACGTCAAGCCGGCAACCCTGTCGTTGCTGACGAGCAGGTACAATAGGGAATTGTTTATTACCCCAGACTTGGCCAACGAGTGTTCGAGCCGTTCTCAACACTGCTGCAACAGCCCTGTCTCTTCTATTAATCTATCTTATTTTTCTGGATTTCTACCCTACTTCAAATCCTTGCTTGCCCTGCAGACCTCGCCAATGCTAGTAGCACTAGTATTTGAGGCCTATATCATCTTCGGTGATGGACCACCAGCTCCAGAATTATCTGCCAGTGTATCTCACGATACCGCATTCCGGCGTCAGACCAGACAAGCTGTTCTGATTTGCCGCGTGTCAGTATTTACAAACTCGGACCGTATCCCAATCAAAAGGATTTTCTAGGCCCGTTTATCATGACGCTTTGACACAGTGACGGGCGATGCTGTAAGTAAATCATACACTCATGCTGCATCGCTCTCTTGAAATATTGGGGACTTTGTATGAGCGCAAGCTGCAGCACACCTGGTTTTCCCGCTTCTACAGCGTGGCAGCGTGACGGCTGAGTCGTCTGAGTAACATGGATGTCAGCTCCCATGCTTGGCTATGAATTCCTGTCCGTGCTCAGTGCATGCGTGGCAGGGGAGCTGTTCGGTCGCTTGCCTGTGCCGATAGATGTGCCTCCCAGAAGAGTCCCCCCCCCCCGGATCACAGGTTCAACCCTGCAGTCGAGACGCTCTGATCCGCAACAAATGGAGCACATCCGCGACAACTGATTCGGTAGTCCATGGCCGGGATTGCTTTATTCACCCGAGTTGGTGCAGGCTCTGTGTAACTACACTAATCAGATTCGATAAATGCCGGCATACCCCTATGTCTGCAATGTGCGCCTACGCCTGGGCCGTATTCGTCCGACATCATCAGACGAACACCTTTTGAAACTAAATCTCAACTGGCCGGGCTTACCGCCACATGATAGTGCACAGAAACTACCGCACTTGGGCTCGACTGTGTAACAAGCCTCCGTCAGTGCCCAACGGGCCATATCTGACCGATGGAGATGACGAGACTTGGCTGCCTTGGGGATGGTTCATGCAGCTTTCGCCTTTCATGTTCCTCCGGGCTTGCGCGCTATGTTCTGAATAAATTCATTGTATGACACAAGGCAGTTCTTCCACTGTGTTACAGAACCTGGTGGTCGTGTTCGACTTGGCACGACTGCTGAGCCGGCCAGAATCTGAAACACGCTGATCCAGTGGCGTTCTTCCTTGATCCTCCAATAGCTACGTGAATGCTCTGTGCAACAGTATCACTTGTCCAGTAGTTCAATTGAATCAGACGAATTAACGCCAATAGCTAAGGGTACATGCTTGTCGCCGAGACCATGCAGTGTCGTATCTTGAAACGACCGCCATGACATCTGAAGAGATGCGTGCAATACAAAATATACATCGTCGAGGGTCACAAGGAAAGTGGAATAATACAGCAAGGAGAAGAATGAGAAAGAAGAAAAGAAGCTCCCGAGACAACAGGGGATAGGCCTGCTTCACCTCTTGACCCAGGTGGGCATCTTGCGGGCCTTGACATGACCAGGCTTCTTCCTCTCCACACGACGCGCATCCACCGTGATAACACCGGCTGTAAGATGACAGTCAGCAATGTATTCAATGAGCGGGTAGCAACACGCATATTGTACGCACCTTTACGCAAAACAGGCTTCAGTCCAGGCTCATGGACCAACAATGCCCGTGCCACGGCCAACGTAATGGCCTCGGCTTGTCCAGTAACTCCTCCTCCGCGAACGGTAGCCCACACGTTGTACTTGTCCAGCCTTGATGTGCATCGCAGAGGCCATGTAGCACTCTCTCGATCATGTAGGCGAGGGAACGCTTCCACCAAGGTCTTTCCGTTGATCATTACGTCTCCCTCTCCTTCAACCAGATGGACCACTGCCGAGGATGTCTTTCGCTTCCCTCGACCACGGGCCCGGCCCATCTCATCCACCGCCGCTGGCGCCGGCTTGTTCCCATACGGATTTCCAGGACGAAGAAAAGTTTTCAGAGTATCGCGCACTTCAATCGGCATGATCTTCGGATCGATTCTATTTAGTCGTTGTAAGATTTTGATCAGGTTCTTGTATTTCTTCGTCGGTACAGGTTCGCCGACAAAGTCGCGGAATTGTGTCAGTTTGAACCAGGCCATACGAGGAGCCTCACTAGGAGCAACAGTCGGTAATGAAGCCCATTTTGCTAGGGTAGTCTCCAGGTTCAGCAGGTGGTCGATGAATTTGGGGCTGCCGGAGAAGTAGGCGGGTGATGCAGGAACAATCCGGGCGGGTTGGGTATAGAACTTTGCAAAATCAATCTCGGGGGCCGCTTGCACCTCAGTCGCATATCCACGAGCGTTTCTCCGTTGTTGTGAGAGGATTGGGGTAACGTTAGAACGAAGGGCGACCTTGGGAGCATGGAGGAAAGGCCGCAGTTGAACGGTCCGACGGACGGACTGCATCGCGTGCACGATGCAATTGGGGCTCTGCCAGGCCATTGAATAGCTGCCTCCGGGCTGGCGGTAGCTTTACCTGAGAGTGAGAGGGTAAAACGAGAGAAGAAACGGAGCCGAGGAGGACTTGGGATCACCGGCCAGATGCGACTTACCATCTCCGGCGATTCTTGTTTCCTGAGGTTTTTCGATGGGGACGCGTCACGTGGACGAGCAAACGTTCCTCCGGCGCCGACGCTTCCGTCTGATTCGCACAAAATTTCGTTCTTAAGTACCCCTCGAGCTGCTGTCTTCTTCCCCTCCTTCTTTTCTTTCTTCCTTTCCCCCCCAGTCCTTCCATAGACAAAAGCTTTCACAATGGCCTTCGGAAAGATTTACGGTCAGCCTGTATGTGATCTTATCTTTCCTCTTCGGTTTCCTCTCAGGCATCATCAGCACTGATGATACTTTGCTGACGATCTGGTCGTCGTGGGGTTACCTTGGGGAACGTCCGGCTAATGGGTGACTACAGAACAACGGTCGCACCATCGCTGCCCTCGTCGCGGCTAAGGCCAACGACGTTGAGGTCGAGCTGGTTGAGACTGAGGCCAACGCCAACGCCGAGTTCAACAAGTCCGCTGAGTACCTCAAGCTCAGCCCCCTCGGCAAGGTCCCTGCTTTCGAGGGTGCCAATGGCTACACTCTCTCCGAGTCCATTGCCATTGCTGTCTACGGTATGTATTTTGTTTTGTTTTTTTCTTGTGAAAGATCTCCCTCGATTATACTATCTCGTTTGCCCGCCGCTTGATATGATGAGCGAATTTTATTCCAATAAAATAGTTATCCCTGGCAGAACAACAGTGTTGATGAACCAAACTCTGAAATTTCTTTGATTACCCCGCCTGTGTGTGGGCAATCTCTTCGTGGCGCCTTTAAGCTCTTCACGCGTTTGAGTTGTTTTTTCCCATGAACATAGGCTAATTGTGACTCAGTGACCTCGCAGAATGAGAAGACCACCCTCTTGGGTAAGACCAAGCAGGACTATGCTTCCATCCTCCGCTGGTTGTCCTTTGTCAACTCCGAAGTTCTCCCCCGCTTCGGCGCTTGGTACCGTCCCCTCTTGGGCTTGGACGGCTACAACAAGAAGAATGTTGAGGAAGCTTCCAAGGTTGCTCTGAAGAACATCTCCGTTTTGGAGAAGCACCTCACTGCCAACACCTACCTCGTTGGCGAGCGTATCACCCTGGCTGATATCTTCGCTGCCTCTGTCCTCACCCGTGCCTTCGCCACTGTTTTGGACAAGCAGTTCCGTTCTGAGAACCCTGCTGTCGCTCGTTGGTACCAGACCATCGTCAACCAGCCCTACTTCAAGGCTGTTGTTGAGAACCCCGTTCTTGTTGATGAGGTCATCAAGTACACCCCTCCCAAGAAGGAGGAGAAGCCCAAGAAGGAGGCTGCTCCTGCTGCTGCTGCCGAGCCCAAGCCTGAGGGTGAGCAGAAGAAGCCCAAGCACCCCCTTGAGGCTCTCGGCAAGCCCGAATTCATCCTTGATGAGCTTAAGCGTACCTACTCTAACGAGGACACCCGTCCCGTTGCTCTCCCTTGGTTCTGGAAGAACTTGAAGTCCGACGAGTACTCCCTGTGGAAGGTTGACTACAAGTACAACGAGGAGCTCAAGCTCACCTTCATGGCCAACAACCTGATTGGTGGTTTCCACGCTCGTCTTGAGGCTTCCCGCAAGTACTTGTTCGGTGCCCAGTCTGTCTACGGTACCAACTACAACTGTATCATCCGCGGTGTCTTCCTGGTCCGTGGCCAGGAGTTCAAGCCCGCCTTCGATGTCGCCCCCGACTGGGAGAGCTACGACTTCGTGAAGCTTGATCCCTCCAAGGAGGAGGACCGCAAGTATGTTGATGACATGTGGGCTTGGGATGTTCCTGTCGTCGTCGACGGCAAGGAGTACCCCTGGGCTGATGGCCACGTCTTCAAATAAGCTAGTGCATTAGGTCCCGTGGCAAACTCATGATGTTACGTCCTAAATTTCTTGTTGTTGGGTGGCCTTCCTCATATTCGGCCAGAAAAAATTTCACTTCACTTTATACCCTAGGGTTGGAGAGTACTACGCTGTTGCACGCCTTGTGGTTCATGTTTTCTGCATTGTGCCGCCCGTACAGCTCTCTGCCCGATCCAAATACCGTCTAATGTCCACCCTGTCCATGGCGGTTAACGCTTTCTGAAAAAAAACTATTTGATCATGTCACGCTTACGAATTGAGATGTCGGATGATGCAGTAGCTACTATTTTAGCACTGAATAGCACTTTGTGCCCACTCAACTACTTCTGGTACTATTCGAGTATTACTTTTTGTAAACCTATAAGCTCCAGTAAAATGTATTAGAATGTAGTTTGTTGGCCCGTGCTTGACCATGTCAATGTCCCAGGAATAATTGCAGTACTAGGATTTTGCTGTTGCATTTTCTAGTTGATATGCTTTACCTAGCCGATAATAAGGCTACACCGATCGTGCAACGGAGAGTTGGATCGAATAGAAGGTAATTACCATACAAAGTCTCTTCAGTGGGTGTTTAAGCCTATTTAACTATATAGTACAAATAAACTTTATACTGCCGATAGGTGTACCACGGAACGATTTCCATTGCAACCATATTATTCCATTCGTGGGTATCAAACTGCGCAAGCAAGTATATCTATCTATCTATGTACTAAACATGCATGAATTAGAAGATGATGTTTCTAATGAACGCACGTAAATCACACATCCATCAAGATCTAGTCGGTTCTAACATTCAAAGAATCCTCTAATCGATCTAGGAGAAAATTCTCGGATTCGGCAGATGAAGTCGCGGGTGATGGTGACCGGTCAAGGGTCGGTTGCACGACGGCTGTTGCAGATTCAGCGGAGGAGATACCGGTAGTTGCTTCTGCTGGGGTAATGACAGTAGTAGCGGTAGTTTTATCTGCTTGACCTGCTGGGGAGGTGTTTTGTGCTTTCTTATGGGCTTTCGTTTCCGCTTTTGCCTCTAGTTTTTGCTCTTGTTTGCGGGCCTTGCGTTGCTCCTTGCGCCTTTTGCGCCTTTCTTTGCGGGCTTCCGCCATGGCTGTCGGCCCGGTTGGAATGTCTTGTTGGGAAGGTGGAGAGTGGGCGTCACCGGTGGTGTTATTGTTGTGATTCTGGTCGACCTTATTAGTGCTGAGGCCGAGGTCAAGCTCAAGAATGCCTTGGTTTTCGGGTAACTCTAGGTTCCACTGATGGAGGACTTTGCTGACATCGTCATGTGTTGCTAGTTCGTCCAGGAGCTGCATAACCTTTGGAAATATTGTGGACTCATCGAGACCGGGCTGGTTGGTAAACTCTGGAATCTCAAGTATGTTGTATGGTTCACTGAGAGCCTTGAGTTTACTGTCGTCAATCAAGATCGTGTTGGACTGATCCCATCGGGTTTTCAACTGCGTGCCATTCTGTGCGGCTTTGCGGCGTTTATTCTGAGAAGGCGATGGGTATGACGCTTGAATCTCCTTATTGCTCCAAACTGTCTCTAATGTTTTGTAAACTTGGATTTTGGCCCGGTATTGGGATGACGTGAGACCGAACTTGTCACGACCCCATTCCGCAACAAGTGCCTTTCGTTTATTGCCCGGGAAGAGCTTGTCACAAACCGCCTTCACTGTGTTCGGCTGGGAACTGGACCAGATCATAACCTTGTATTTTCTCACCAAGGTATCTAAGAACTCGTCCAGCCCGGCCCTTCTGGAAAACACAGGCGGGAACCGCCGGTGCTTACGGTAGATTAGCGTACCATTCAAATCCAAGATGACCAGCAGTGGTTGGGGAGAAACGACCAATTTGGGCGGTAAGGTCGACTGCTCAATGTATGATCTGACAGGGGATGGAGGTTTAGGTGGCGGCAAAGCTTCATGCTTCGTTGCCGATGCTCCGACAGGTGGTTGACCAAGCGTATCTGAGATGTTGCCTCCAGCAGAACCAGCTGCTGTAAAAGCCATTGGATCAAAGGGCAAGGACGGAAATC
The DNA here is from genome assembly GCF_009193645.1 of Aspergillus pseudonomiae. Lineage (NCBI taxonomy): Eukaryota > Fungi > Ascomycota > Eurotiomycetes > Eurotiales > Aspergillaceae > Aspergillus > Aspergillus pseudonomiae. The sequence continues at coordinate 54,275 of NW_022476116.1, forward strand.
CACTTAAGAGGGGCCCTGCCATCACGGGATTTTGTAGACCAAAGTTCATCAGGAAGGGAGGTGGAGGCATGAGGGAGAAGAAATTCAGAGGATTACTCATGTCATTCAGCAAAGCAGGGTTAAACGGTCCAAACGCAGGTTGATTGGAAGGCTGTGATTGGGACTGCTGGTTCGAGTTATTTGGAGAAAAGAACGGAAATTGAAGTCCCTGTTCATTGAAAGCCATCCCGCTTGGACCTCCAGGGAATACGGGCATATTGAGGTTTGGACGACTGCTAGAAGCATCGTGGCTGGCTCCCATGTTGGTATTGTTCTGTGAAGAATACGACTGCGAGACTGATGGTGCTGGGCGAACAGGGAACGGCCCTTCCGGACGAAACTGATGCGCCTGTGTGTCTGCGTTCAAATTTCTGTCCGCCGATACCTGGTTGCGCAGCCTGCGACTCCTCCGCGGGTTGCCAGGCGTAACTCTCTCAGGGGCCTGCACCGCTGCTCTTCCCGGGTCATTGCGAGTCACCGTCTTCGCATTCCAGCGACCTCGATATGGTCTCCATGATGCCCGAAGGTTGTTATTTGCATCTCCCTGGGTTTCACCGTAGCCCGAACCATTCTCTGCAACAGTAGACCAATTGTCTCCTTCAGCTGTCTGTTGCTCCATTCCAAGATTGGGGGATCTTTTGGTGTTAGCCAAAGCTGGTGATTGTTTCTTCCGATGGGACAAATGTGAAAGCAATGTCGAAGTAGAAAATGGCGCCGATACAGACTTCGGGATAAACTATAGAGGTCAGTTGTTTATCAAACAAGACAAGAACTACGCCGATGCACCTTAGAGGAAGCCCCACTTTGAAACATGCGAACATGCACTGCGGAAAGTGAGGAGGGTAGAGCGGAAGTGAAAATATAGGAGAAGGTGGCCGTACATGAGCGGCATCCCATGGGCACACGAACGAGGTGATACAGCCAACAGAAAGGTGTAAGAGAGCAAATGAGAATGCGATGAAACTGATGGCGAAATGGAAAATCGCGGCCAAACGGTCCAGATCCACCAGCGAGAGCGAAGCTACTTTACTCACCGCCTTAACGACCGGCAGTATCGCTGCATTTTTTTTGCTTCAACTTCACCGCCATTGATTGGGCTTCTATTGATACACTTGCTTCTTGGATCCTTAGCTCTCTTTTTCTTTCTTTGGATCTGTTGTAATACTCGGAAAGAACTACTTTCAAAATGGCGATCTCCGATCTCCTCAACCGTCGCGTGCGCGCTTTGCCGGAGGAAGATGAAGAAATTTATTCGGAAGAGTCAGCATCTGAGGAAGGAAGCGGTGATGGACACTCAGGTGAATCGGATTCAGGTTCAGATGATCTTGACAACGAAGCATTGGAGCAGACTGATGATGATGACAACGTTCGTTGCAATGTTCCTACTCCCTGGCCTACATAACGCCATTCTGACTTTCGCAATAGTCTGAAGACGACGCGCCCGTCAACTCAGAAGACGACGAAGACAGCGAAGACGATGATAATGGAGAAGACGATGTTCAAGCATCCCTTAGTAGCATATCCTTTGGAGCCCTCGCCAAAGCACAAGCGTCCCTCGGTCCGAAAGCCAAGCGCCATGCAAAAACTGCCAAACCTACAGAAGAATCCCCGCCGACGACATCCCCGCTAGACGACATCAGAGCGCGAATTCGCGAGGCACGGGAGCAGAAGCGTCAAGAATCAGGAAAATCTAAGGACTCGGTGAAACCTGCAAGGAGTTCGAAACATGCCCCCATGGTCCAATCATCCAAACGTGCCGTTTCGCGCAAGCGCACTGTTGTCGAACCCCCATCAGTGCCCAAATCACGAGACCCACGGTTTGACCCGACGGTGCTCAGTCAAGGCGGTCGCCATGATGCTGAAACAGCCAGGAAAGCATACTCGTTCCTAGACGATTATCGTTCTTCAGAGCTGAAAGAGTTAAAGGCCAAGTTCGCCAAAACAAAGAACGCCGAGGAGAAGGAGGCTTTGAAGCGTGAGATTCGGTCCACGTCGGATCGTCTACGTGCAATTGAGAACAGGAGGCGAGAAGAGGAGGTGATGGCAGAGCATAAGAAACGAGAGAAACAGCTCATCCGCGAAGGAAAGAAGAGCAACCCATACTTTTTGAAGAAATCCGATCTCAAGAAGCAAGTAATGCTCAAGAAATACGAGAATATGAATTCGAAGGAACGCACGAAGGCCCTGGAAAGGAGACGGAAGAAGATTGCCTCTAAGGAAAGGAAAGAGATGCCCATGGAACGCAGATTGGGCAACGAGGGCAACGATGACGGTGGCAGGAAACGGCGGCGGATGGCGTGAGACAATCCTGACAGCGTTACTGCAGTTCTGTTCATGCACTCTCGTATAATAAAATTAGTTTTTCGCCGGCCACAGCCTTCAGCACGACTCAATTTTGTTCTGTCTACGCGTTGCAACTTTTGAGGTTGTATGTACTTCTCTGTATATGTATAAACGACTACACGCAAACCGGCCTGTACATCGCTTAGAGCAGCAAGTGTAGTTACAGTTTTGCCTTTAGACAAACATCACGGTATTAGTTATCATTAAGTGGAAGGACGCATGTCCTTGCCGGAAGTTCGCACGAACTCGTTCCAAATCCGACGCCCTAGTCGTAAATTCAAGATATCCAAGTGGAGAATGGGGATCATAAAGAATGTAAGAGCATAAATCATCCAAAGGGGATGTGAAGTCAAAATAGTAGAGCGATCAAACAATGGTATCCCAACGCGACATGAGAAATAGAGCAATGTTAAAAGAGTGCGTGGTGGCAGAAAGAAAAAATCCATGCCTTCAAAAACAGGCATCCACATGATTCTCACATGGTCTTGGCAAAATCAAAAGAAACCCTAATTAATCACAAGGAAACGCCTCGCAAGTCCATTGAAAGGCTGCCCACTCAAAGCACCTTTCAACTCAGACTTTGGATGGTATAAACGTGAAAAAAAAAAATAAAAATAAAAAATGCAGAAGAAAACTATAAAATAAATGGTGAGAATGACGAGAATGAAAATGTCAAATCACGGCGAAAGGGCAACGTCGAAAATGACCTAATCCCCCACCGGTTAGGATGACATCCTGTTCATGCTGTTCGTATAGATAGTCATGTATATTCATCATGCCCAGGTGGCTGACACCGCTCATTATAAAGATACACCCGAGGAGCGGTTGTTGTAATATCTACTAGTCCCCAGTCGTCAAACTAGAGTATCACATTGCTGCGGACACAACACACAGAGCAATGGTCTCCCGTCTTAGTGGACATGAACCATAGTTGGACCGTTTCGAAGAGTACTGAAGACGACCGGCCGTGATAAACAAGAAACTTATGAATGAAACAGATCCCATGCTCTTGCACATAGTGCCAGGAACTCTTCTTTCTTTCTGCGCTGGGTCTCAGGAGAGTCTCTGCCGGCTCCGAATGGGCCATAAGTAGCCCCCGCGGAGGGTGCTACCGCTGGGTTTGGCCGGTACTGTGGTTCAGGACCGTGGCCCAGGGGAGGGCTTCCGTTGTCCTGCTCGTACTCACTTCTAGTGCGGCGACGAGCGGTCCTCTCGGAGGGATACATGGGTTGGGAAGAGGGGACTTGTGCATTGTGTATCGGTGCCGCTTCGGGATGAACTGCTGCGGACTTCGGTTGGCCGTTGACGGCACGTGGGGATGGTGGAGTCGGGGGCTGGTGGCCCCCATAGTGAACGATGCGTGGCAGCAGGTCCTCCCGTCCACCCGACAGCTCTTGGACAGCCTCCTCCGCCGAACGGTATTCCCGTGGTCGCTTAGGAACCTGGGTGGCGGTTCCCGGGATTCTAGGAGATGGTAGTGGCGGTAGGTTGTTTGACTGGGAAGAGTTGGAGTTGGATGCATTCTGGTAAAACGGCGCGCGGTTTACGTCCCGCTCACGGGAGCCCAAAGCATCAGAGCCGAAAACATCGGAAAGTGGAGGAAGTCGATTGTTCGTTTGGGTAACAGGGATATGGTGAAGATGAGACGTCGATGCTAATGTAGGACTCTGATTGGCAACTTGGCGTGTTAACGGCTGCGGTTGGTGTCTGCCGGTAAAGGTCTGGTTCAATGGCGCGGATTGGATGACACGTTCATGGGCAAATTGTGCTGCAGAGGGCGGAACGATGGAGAGGCCTGGGGGAGGCCTCCGTTTCGAAGCACTAGCCTTGGGGAGGCCGAACGAGGATTCGGATGGCTTTATTCCGTCTGGGCCGTCATCCTTGGCGGACCTTTGCAACCGTGACTCAATTATCGACCTCTGCTGGTCTCTCACTGACAGGCTTCTCTGTAATTGTTCTCTCATAATTGGATCGTGTGTCTGGAAACCCGGCGATAGGCAAGCGATTCCAACCTGGTGCATATTGACACCCTCCCGGGCCGTCATAGGACCACCAGGAGCGCGGGCTGATAAACCACCGGAGGTCGGAAGACTCGTTGATAAATCTAGTTTCCGCGGTCGAGGCCGAGAGTGGGACTGCATGGCAGGCGAGGACGGGGGTTCTTTCTTGACGATAACCTTGGGGGCAGTACTTCCGTTTTGCGACCTGATCAACCGTTAGCTTCTCAACCTAGGCGAGGATTTTGGGCCTTCGGAAGATACTTACGCAGGCGATGTTTGTTTTCTTCCTGCGGGCGAACTCTTTGATGATGACCCATCCCGAGAAGGCCCCGAAGGCCTAGGCGGAGTGCAGGTAGACTGGCTACCAGCTGTGGGAGCCAACGTCGGGCAATTTTTGGGGCTCGGATCGCGATTCATGTGCGAAGATGTCAACGGGGCAGCTGTGGCGGGAGCGACTGCAGTAGACATGTTCGCAAGATAAATGCGAGGGTATATACTGGAAAGGAAGATTCGAGAGTATTTCGTCGATGCTGAAAATCCACAACTCTCCACTTCTAACGATGCATTCAAGTCACGCCTTATACCGTATATAAACCACAAACTCTCTTATAGCTGGGACGACTATGCCACCCACGGTCTATCCGATGCTCTAGAACGCCCAGCGAAGCGTAGCGGGCAAGGTGTCAAGCTTTGTTGTGCCAGGCGCCCGGCTATTGATAGGGTAGGATGAGGCCGAACCAGATAGCGCGCAAATTCTCCAAACTCGGCAGTGTCGGCGGCTATATTCTAGGAACGAGAGAGCCCTGAAATCGAAGGGGTGGCGACAGCTCTAGGAACAATTCCAACCCGAAACCAAGACGACAGCGACAATGAATCGCGCACGGCGACAGAGGGAGGAGGGTGGGAGGGGGCCAACAAAAAAAAAGTGGCACACAAGCAGCTGTTGGTCAAACAGTTCGGGGGTGGAACTGTGACGAGGTGTGGCCGGATGCTTGGGAACAGCGGTTAACTAACAGTAGTAGCAGCTGGGCGGCAGTGCGGCGACTCTGAGAGGTCGGTTGGAGCGGGAGAACGATCCAGAGCAAGCGAGCGAAGGAAATGGACCGGGATGTCGACAAGGCTGGCCCAGCGATACGCAAGTGACCGAAAAAGGGAGGTGTCGAAGGTAATTCCACTTCCTTTGGGTAGAAATACAGAAATTAAAAAAAGGGAGAAGGGGGAGGAGGGAGGAAGAGAAAGGAAGAGAGGGAAGGAGAAGAAAAAGAAAGAGGAAGAGGAAGAGGAAGAGGAAGAGGAAGAGGGGTGTAGTAGAAGAGCGGATATGATGATGATTATTTAGTAGATTTTCCAGGCTGTATGGGTGAAGTAGAGAAAGAAACGAGCAGTGGGACAAAGAACTGGGGGGAGAAATTCACGTCAATCAATCAGGGTTGAGAAGTGGTAGTAATTCCAAACGGTACCACACTTTAGAGAGATTATAATCTTAATGGTAATAAACCAAGAGAAAGAAGGGGAAAAAAATAGGGCCAAAAAAGAAAAAAAAAAAGAAAAGTCTACCAAAATGAGACCAAACAAGTGCAAGTGAGAGTGAGAGAGCTGTATGTATGGTATTGATTGGGTCGAAACCGGAGCAAAAGACAAGAGATTCAAGACAAGTCATGTATGGAGCTCGGATGTGGGGGGGAACATTGGCACTGCTCCAAGATGATTAGGAGGACTATACTACATACATTTGGAACAACAACTTCTTGTAACATGTGTTGGAAGGATGGGATGAAAAAAGATCGAGAAAAACAGAAAAAAAATAAATTAAATTAAATTAAATTAAATTAATACAAGAAATTCTAATTATAATGAAGGATAATATTACAAGAGATTCCACCTTATCGACCCTCCCATAGGGTAATAATCATCAAACTCCTGAGGGTTCAGGTGTGTAGTGGAGAGGGGCTGATCTTATTGGTAGAGGCTGAGACATGGTTTGTTTCTGTTGAGGGCTCATCCGCTGATGATCTGACACTTCTGTGACAATTTTTTAGTGTGGATGATGCTGTGTGCTGGTGGTCTTTCTACTAGTACTATTTCATGTCTGTACCACCTGTAGTACTACTCGGGGGTAAAGCAAGCAATCAGTGACCATACCAATATATTGTAATTCATTCTTCATTAATTTAATATTTTACAGATAATAAGGTAGTCAATGTTTCTACATCTAATGGAATCAATAAGGAAAAAGTGATATATGATATTTAAAAGGAACGAAGGATTTTCCAAAATGCAAATATGAAAAAAAAAGGGAAAAAGGAAAAAAAAAAACCTTTTCCCATGTATGTAAAACCAGCTGACAATGTTCCCCGCTAAGCTACTTTCAGCTAATGTAGGGGCTCTTCCCTTGCGACCCCATCCTGTAGGTTGTGATTCAGGACTGCTGGCGCTTAAAATTGCTGGAGAACGTGATGTTATGACCATACCTTCTGTACGCTGTACTAATTGTCTCGATACGGAGTACATGTGAGAAGAATCCAACTTGATCACCGAGATATGAATCATATTACTACTCCTCTATGAAACAAATTGAAATTTCCTCCTTCCCCTTCCTTCATACAAGAAACTCAAGCAAGTAAACAAACAAACAAATAAATAAATAAGAAGGTGTGACAATGGCTTATAGTCCGACCCAGCTCAAAAATTTCTCTCCCTCTGTGTCAGGTAATCATAACAGCAAACTTTAATACCAGAACAGAATGAAACCAAGTCAAACCAAGCAAACACCCCCTTTGAACTATTAGCCTCCCGTAGCACCCAAAGAATCTGCGACACAAGCGTCCCTCACCAACCCGATTGTTATCCACTGGCGCCAAACTGGTGGAAACAATAGTCCCTTCCTGTTCCATGAAAGCTGTTGTAACTTATCACCGAGGAAGTGTGGTGTCCCTTCCCCTCATGGCCCTTGCAACTCCTCATGGGCATGTATGGAGGTAGTGTTTCTATACTACTAGTACATACAGTACCTGGGAGCCGACTTGGCTGACTTGGAGGTTATTTTCTTTTTCTTTCTTTATATTGGCAACCTGGGAACTATATCATTTGCCGTCTATTTCCTTTGATTTCATACAGATGTGATGGGTCACATTTTTCCCACGTTCTTTTGACCTTTTGTTTTTGTCCAGTTCCTCCAACTCCACTTAATTCAATGACATGAGAGAAAGAGAGGAGGAAAAAAAAAGGAAAAAAGGTTCAACTTTGTATCGTAAGGACAAGGGCCTGATCAGCCAACAGATAATTACCTACCTAAGACAGGAAGACGGCACATCTTCCGGCAGTCTGGCGTTACAAAGTACCGCAGTGCCACCAAATATTGACTATATTAATAACAACAGTTCCCACGATCTGCTTTGTCTCCCGATTATCACGCGGAAAGTGGATCGCCCTGGCTTGCGGGCGTCACATTGTGACATGCCCAGACGGGTCAACAGTTACATTGATAGTGTGAGAATAGTAAATACAGCTCCATTCCTCCAGACTTATCGGACAATCTATTATGTCGCATCCAATGCCGGAGTGTCTTAGCAAATTACCTAGGCAGAAGGGGAAAAAAATTTTTTTTTTGTCTCCGTCAGCCTTCTCCCATACCAGTCATCAATGACCTGGCCTGCCTCGTCATCACATACATGTCTCCTCAGATCCTCAACAAATGGACCATGATCGTCCCTGAATTAACCTCCGATCACTCCGTATTTGTCCCCATCACCCAAAGATTACAATGGGATCGGCTTGCCTATCCTTGGGTTGACAGCGAGTCTAGTTAAGGGCCTGAGCGGCTGCAAAGTATCTAAATTAGACGTTCAGGGCTGTCATTATTAATTGACTATCCTTTTTTACTTTTTTCTTTCTTTCTCTTTTTTTTTGGTCTTTCTGTTTTCCCATTCAGCTTTGTTCCATGGTAACGGTCATCTACTCAAGACCATGTTTGAAATTAGCTCAACCCTCATTTCACCGTCAAAGTTCCCTAAACCTAAAAGTATGAAGAAGGGTTTGGTTGATCACAGTACTACTATATCCCCGCTATACTGAATTTCAAGGCCGGTACCGATAGGGATGATCTGACTGTATCGACTTCATCGCCCCCAGCCCCAGTAAGCTATGTGGCTATTCCACTGTGAAACTACCTTATCAGCCCAACTCTGGAGCCGAAAGCGATGGGGGAATCTACCTCTGACATTTATCCCTTAGCGATCCAAGTCACGAGGTAGCGATATTAGCCGATGCATGGTGAGAAACCGCCAAGCCAAGGAAAAATGAGAGTCTTTTGGAGGGTCTAGATAATAGCTGGTTAGCTATTACCTCGTGGTGCCTTTTCGATCAGAGCTTATTCCCGCAAGAGTAAATACAGACCGCTCCTACTAAGGAGCCAGAATTGCATCGATCCCTGCGTTGGTTGCAGCACCAATTCCTAACTCGTGGATTAAACCCTGTCGAGGAGGTGGATTCGAGAAGTTAGTTTGCAGTAGTTGAGGAGCTGTGCCCCGGGGGGGCACAGAGTTCGTATGTGGTATGGATTATGGAGTCCTCATGTCGCAGCAGGAGCTGTTCTCCGTACAATGAATTGTTTTACTAACACTCTTCGGTACAGGTACAGCTACATGCAGATGAATGTATGCACAAGCTTGTGGTCGAACTGTATTGACATGGACCCTGTGCCACGGAGCAGCACCGTGTATTGCTCAACATGGAAACCCGATCGCCTATCTTAATAGTACTTTATCTCGAGCACGATTACCGTATCATGGCGTTCCCGGGGAGAAGAAAAATTGGGACACCGGGGAATTCTCCTGCCAGCGGGTTTGTTTTTTTTTGAGTAGTCATCTCAAAGACCTCAAAAAAGAGTAATACTATTATACGCGATCAATTTAATTGTGCAATTATTTATTATAATATCAGAATTCTGACTGATGAAGATGGGTTCTTTTGGTATTGAGCCATGAAACTAGTTCGCCTGTACTTCGTAAGTAAAAGTCACCCTGGCGGACCCACGTGTCTTCCTTGCAAATTAGATTTAAGGAACGAGCTGCCAGCCATTTCACGAACCACTAGTTTATGGGTCTTCCAATTTTCTGCCTTCCCGAGTCTCCAGAAATTATTGTTTTACTATGGTACTTCCGGAGTAGCTTCCGTGGATGTGCCCGTCGGGTCCAGATCAACTCTGACTTGGCCCTCTCGCTATGGTTTCCAGGTTCATGACATGAACACGTTGACTCGATACACAAATCCTGCTACTTGCATACATGTTATACCCGATACCACCTACTATCTTTTCCTTGATTTGACGTCGCTTTGGAACTTTCAAGTGAAAAGATGGAAGATTGCAATGACGTGGAGAATTTAATTCTGTTTTAATTCTGTTACAGGAACCTCGCCAACCAGCCCGATATTTGTTCTCTCAACAAATCTATCGGATATTTCATTTAACATCACGCACTCGTTTTATTACTTGACTAGGTTCAGGAGAACGAATGGACCCCGAAGCTGAATCCCTGAGTTAAGGTGGTTCGTCCTCATCCCTCGGAGTATACTCCGTCCTACGTATACTATTACGCACTCCATGAGATTTGCGATAGATAGAAACGGCAATCTTGTTTCTGCACGGACTGTTCATCGTTTGTTAATATTATCTCCCATGTGGACTGGAAGGTGGTCTTTGCGTCAAGCGAGATGGCCCTCGGTCGATCGCAATAAACTCCTAGGTTCGTGGGAGCTGCCTAGAATTAGATGTCTATCCACCATCTCCCTCCTCCTTTTATGCTATATGGGATAGCTCCTTACGGGGTGCATCGTCCGTTTGGTATGTCTTATTTTAATCTCAACGTTTCGGATTCTTTCCTCGACCGAAGTTTATGGTAGAACCCACTGAGGATCGCTAGGTGGGCTTTCCAACGAGTGGTTCGATATTGTGTACTCCATCCAATCCACATACACCTTAGAAATGAGGTCCTCGAAAGTTTTCATTTCGATCGATTCTTTATGGACGATCCGAGCTATTTTTAGGGTATGGACAGTAAGTAGTACCTGTTCAGGAAATTGCAATACTCCCCGACCCGTGGTGACAAAGAACCGCCCAGATGAATCCTGAATGCTATATGACGGACCTTAACCGCGGTTCAGGAGCACATATACCAAGACGCTTAAGGGTGGCTGGGAAATTATGCGTAGATCGGGGCGTCTGTCGACATCGTAATTCTCTCCCAGGTTTAGAGTTCGACTTTAGTCCTACTACCTACTATAATAAACTCCCAGGTCTGGTCAGATAAGGGCCTCCTTCGTCCTGAGTCCTTTAAGTAAATATGAAAGATCGCCGCTATAGCTTCAAGATGCTACGAGCAGCGGCACCGAAAGGCCGGTCGTCGTTCTACCCCAAATAGGCATCTGTATCTGGTAGCTGAGACTGAACCAGACTGCCAAGAGGGTTTTCACATCGTACACTCGGTTCTGAGTAACCTATTGGTATGCAAAACAAATAACTAGACTGTAGACCATGGCGGCAGAGACGATATGCCTACATGAAGGGTTCCAATAGCAAACACAATGGCTGTGGGGGGAATCTGCAAGTGGGACAACGTCTGACTGCTTTCTACGGATCAGCTGACATTTTTCACAGTAAAATTGTTGAACAGAAATCCATTCATGTTCGTTGTTGAATCTCTAAGGATGATTTTGCCAAGAATAAAAAACCTCCGACCCCGAAGGCGGTCAATCCCTCTATCGATAACCGTTTTTCGCTTTTTTTCCCGCTTTGCGACGGACTCGGCATCAATTCTGATAGCTTCACAATTGAGGGACCGCAACCAAGAATATATCGCAAGGCACTTAGAGAGGAGCAAACAGGTCATTTCAAAATCCTGCCACTTCCCGAGAACGTGCATTACAAGCCCCTACCCGGTACCGTGCTCAACGCAATTACCTGAGCATCTCGTTCCAAGAAATCCCATTCTACCTTGTCGCCAGCAAATCCGAAGTTGACCTCACAACTTCTTCTCGAGTGTCACTGCACCCCTCCGCCCGTGCAACCCTACGTACGATATCCACCATGCCTGCCTCCGTGCACTCCCAAGACCAGGACCAGTCCATGCTGGACGCCACCGCCGCGGCGCCTCAAGAACAAGAACAGCAGGTCGAGCAAGAAGAGGTGTTGGAGGAAAAGCGAATCACTGTCGTTCGTCTCTCCCTCGACATTTGAATTTCGCCTAAATAAAGCGAAGATGTCCGTTGCTAATTCATAACATGACAGCTTCCCGGAGCCACCGAGACAGCAGCCTCTTTCCAGTTTGACGGCGAGGGTCATACATTGGGCAATGCGCTACGATATGCCATCATGAAGAAGTATGTGCCGCTGTTCATTTATTTCTGTCGTTGACGTTGTTCTTGGTTGTTGTGCTGGTTTGTATATATGGCATTTGCTGACAGCTTGGAACAGTCCTCAGGTTGAATTCTGTGGATATACTATTCCCCATCCTTCGGAGACGAAGATGAACCTGCGTATTCAGACTTATGGTATGTTCGACTGTCCTCTTTTCCGTGGATTGCGGCCTTGCTCGTCTCTTCTCGACAAAGCTAACCTTGGAATCCAGACACAACGAATGCAGTGGAAGCACTGGAGAAGGGCTTGGATTCCCTGATGGACTTGTGTGATGTTGTTACGGACAAGTTCACCGCCTCTCGTGATGCCTTCAATGCCTCCGAGGCTGATAAAATGAGCTCTTGAATCTCTTAACCATTTTCTGACTTGCATTTACTTTTGATTTGTTCGGTCTGGGGTGTTTGTCTGGCGTTGTGTACACTTAGATAAAAGTTTTGCCGTTGGGTTCAGCATTATTCATGCCCTTTCGGCAACTCAGCCATTGTTATTATAGACTATTGATATCATACGCTATGTATCAAGAACATATGGGTTTGGTGACATGCTCACCCGATGTAGGGCTTTTTTTGGATAACATAGTATATACAAATTGCGGATACCCGTAATGGGGTGGACCTTAGCTAGTAGAATCCAATATTGTCGACATGTATCTTCTCAAATTTGTTAGGCTATTGGAACTTGTAAGAATGGGGTACCGTCACACTTAATTGTACCACACTTACACTACATCTATCAAAGACCGGTGAACTTGACAAATCCGACGTTAGCTACTCAGACAATATTTACATAACACTCTATCGGTGCAATCCCCGAACCAAGGTAGAAATCTCAATGCAAAGGTACTCAAGAACAGTTCAATTCAATTGCGGCCTTCCAAGAAGCCCGAGATGAAGTTAGGAGGTAGGCGGGCACCGGGGTCTTCCTCTGGACGGAAGTACTTCATCACATGAGAAAGCTGCTTCCAGTAGTTAAGAGTTTCCTAGAGCGTAAGAAAGAAGCATCAGTATACTTGATGCCCATTGAGAAGGTCATGATTGCAACGGGCCAAGCGCAACCGTGCACTCGGAACCACCGCATCTCGGCAAAGACCGAACTGGAACTAACCTGGAACTCAGAGTGGCTCTGGAACAGCAGGACATCGACAGCACCGAGCTGCTTCACGTAGCGGTGCTTCTCGAACTCCTGGCGGACCTTGGTGCGGATGGCGGATACGGGCATGTTCAGGGAGTACATGGTCTGGATCTCGGGGGACTGTTCGGTTCAATGGGTTCCATGTTAGTTTCTTTTTTTCGCACTTGAGGATAATGACGCGGTACGATCCTAGGTCGAGCGACTGGGTTCGTCTGTGATATCGACCGTCGTGAACCCTCCACGACTACCCACGCCAGAACACCAGCAAGAACAAGAATTGGGGCTTACTGACCGCTCTAAGCCATTCTCTGTAGGACTTGAGGACACGGGCCCTGGCGTCGGTCCAGTTGACAGCTGTTGGAGGCGAGGTGGTTAGCTTTGCATTTTCGTCCATTGACATCGCGGCAATTTCTAAAGGTCGGACCGGCTCGGTCTGCTGGGAGCAAGGTGGACGTACAGGAGCGCGTGCGCTGCGCGAGATAGGTGGGATTGATGGTCATGTTGAAAATATGTGAGTCTGCAACCCCAAGCCGGGCACTCAACAATGGCACACTAGGAGGGGGAAGAGGGGAGAGACGCTGGGAAAGAGGGTCGACGTTCCTTTCGGGCTTGGGTTAGCGTGACGATGAGATGGGATGGTGGAGGTCGGATCATGCTCTTGGCGGGATCCTTTCACCGCCTGCCTGTTTCAAAAAATTTCTGCGCCGTTCTCTCTTTGCGAAACGGGGCTTTGGTCTTGGATTCTTTCATTTCGTTTTTTTACTTCGTTTTTTTGCTTTTTCCCATTGAGACTGTTGATTCTTATATCTCTGGTGTGGTAGTCTAATTCTATTGTTGTCGATCCAACGTTGTGCAATTTATCGTCCTATCTCACTTGTGGCGTGACTTGGTCGAGAGTCTTTCTTCATCGCCGAGTCTCTTTTTGAATCCCCACGTGCATGCGATAAACCTCATAGATACTACCGAAAATCAACAAGAAAATGGCAGCAAAACCGGGCTCGGCCAAGTCCTCGGGCAAGGACTCGAATAAGAGCAAGCCTCTTTCTTCGGCATCGAAAGTGAGCAAGAAAGCCGTCAAGCGCCCGCCGCCAAAGGAAGTTAAGTCGAAGGCGCGCACCGAATCCAGCCAGCTGAAGAAGACAAAGAAGAGAGAGTATACGGAGGAGGAATTGGACCTGCCGAAGTTGAATGCAATCACGCCTGTTGGAGTGGTGAAGCCTAAAGGGAAGAAGAAGGGAAAGGTTTTTGTTGACGACCAGGTATGTCTACGGGTGGTATGGTTCCTCGCCTATATACCTCGTTGCTAATGCGCTTTCCCAGGAGGGAATGGCTACCATTCTTGCTATGGTCAATGCCGAGAAGGAAGGGCAGATTGAGTCCAAGTTGCAGAAGGCCCGTCAGCTAGAGGAGATCCGAGAAGCGAAGAGAAAGGAAGCCGAGGCTAGACAGGCCCAGAAGAAGAATAAATTGGTGCGTCATATTACTCCGAAGATGTGTTTTCTTCTCCAGGGAGGTCATAAGATACTAACGAGGATCGGCGAACAGGAGGAGACCAAGGCAGCGATTCGTCAAAAGCGCAAGCGCAGGGGTGATAGCAATGAAGACACGAAAACTGATACTACAGCAGCTCATACCAATGGGTCGTCTTCGAAGTCTAAAGGGAAGAGGAAAAGTGTTTCATTTGCTTGAGATTTTCTGTACAAAAGTATTTCTGTCTATACCAAGTCTATGTATCTAGATGGGGTTTGGCGTTTCCACCGGTCTATGTTCTGACATGAATGGCAACTCATGACAATCTTCTTGCTTCATAACTCACACCCGAGCGACGGCTTCGGTCATTGTAAACTGCGATTGAACGATTGCTTCCTACGCTTAGTTCAAAAGGGTAGACGGGAATTCCAGTTTGCGACGCATGGGATGAAACTCCGGTTTGGGTGTTACATCGAGATTGCTCGTATGGTTGACAACGTGGCCTGGAGCCTTCTCGGGGTTCTCGACCAAGAATGGAGTTTCAAGGTCGACTTCCTTGGCCATGAGATTTAAGAAATTGGTCACCTGTTCAATGTGTTAGGCGTGGAAGAGCAGCAGTAATGGTAGGCAACAACTTACTGGCTTCACAAACCATCTGCTGCCTCCAAGTTCAAACCAGCCAAGATGCCCACCCCAGGACGTCGTCATCATAACACCATAAGGGGTTTGCCCAATTTCCTGGAAAGGAAGTGATTTGACGGTAGCAATCTGTTGCTCGTCAGCGCATGAGTAGTCAAATCCAGCGTGTCGAACTCACGGGGTCATCTTCAGCTTGGACAGCAAAAAAAGGTATCTTAATAGCAAGCAGCGAATCAACGGACGAAGCATCACGATAGTAGGCACCCTCTGTTGGGTAACCCCATGACGCACATTGCAAAGCCCTAATACCAATTGACAGGTCAGGAATCACCTCAAGATAATATCATATAGCGTGGCCGCTCACCGGTCAAACTCATGCAAGTATGTAGTACTCCGAACCGCATCAATATCAACTCGAGGATTCTTGGAGACCTCCTCTACGTGCCTAATGGCATTGGCTGTTAGTCGACCAGCAGTAAGTCCGGGTGTACGGAGGACAGCCTACTGTTCAAAAAGTCGTTTCATGTTTGATCCCATCACCTTACTGTAGACCTCGAGTCCTATCCAGCTGCTTTGCAAAGTCACGGAGCTTACTTCTAGGTTCCAAGGGCTTGCGCAAAGTACCGCGGCTTTCAACTGGCAAGCTTCACCTTCTTCGCCCAAATACTGTACAAGTCCAGTCCATCAGGATACAACCAGCAACCTACGCCAGAGATGACTTACATTGGTGAGGATATTTGCGCCGAGGGAGAACCCGATCCCAAACAATGGCCGGTTCGGGAATGTCTTCCGCAGCCATTTGACAGCTTGGCGGACATCCCACGTGGCACGGGCATTATACAGCACGCTGCTGGTTATCTTGGTTTGAGCACATCCCCTAGAATTGATAACACACGCTTCCCATCCTCCATCAGCAATGAGAGGTGCCACGACATGGCGCAGGTAAATCTCATGAGAGCCACCACTCAGGCCATGGAGAATAACAAGCATGGGTTTCGTATCATCTGAAGGAAGCGCTTCGAATTCATCTGCTGCGAAGAACGCTGTCCTTTCCGGCAAACCCGATGGCTGCGTGTATTTTCTCTCCTGATCCGTCAGTTGACTATCTTTGGGAGCTTCGAATGGATCAACGACGAAATCCACCGCGAAATGCCCGCTGAACATTGGGTTATCGGCTTCGAACATCCAGCGCTTGTAGTATACAGGAACGTCATCAAATTTCACCGTGGTCCAGGCCGTTTGGAGATGGCCGTTGAATAAAAACGGGTTGAGCGGACATGTCTCTGGTGTGGCGGTACGACAGAGATCCGTCAATGTAATCTGTTGTTTAGTTCCTTTCCCGACTTTCTTCAGAATTAAGTTATTGTCTTTTGCGTGGAAGAATGAAACACGGCCACTCGGACGCAACCATGATAGCATGCCCATTACGAGCAATCCCGACAGTAGAATCGGCACCGAAAAGGAGGTCAAGAGAGTAGTAGCAGAGGTCTCAGCAGAGGCCATACGGGCTAAGAGTAAGGAGATTTATCACAACCGACCACGCTTGTAAATAAATTAATATCAGTGGGAAACGGAGAGAAAGAAAAGAACAAAAAGATAAAGGAAATGAAAATGGAAAAAAATGAAAAATTAATGAGATGTCGGACCCTTCCAATAATAATTGTTCCAATTATATTTATTCCCAACAAGTTCTTTTGCGCCGTGATTCATGTGCCTCGGCATCATTGCCCGATATGGGAATGTATGACATAAGCACCTTATCTTGAGACCAGTGACCGTGCTATGCCTTCTTGGGTATCGCCTGGTGTTGATCAGTCAGCCTCCAGATGACTCAGCACGTGATGTACGTCATGGACATCACGAGGCGCCAAAGAGGATTGTCAGTTGACAAGAGTCATGGCGGCGTTTGTATCTCTTTCCTGGTCAGGCTAGCTGGGTCGCAAACACTCTTAAGTTCAAATCCCCTGTCTGCAATCAAGGACATTCCGGAAGCTAGGAATCGAGAGATGTGTGCAATTCTTTTTGCGGTTACCAGCTTGGATGCCGGATGCGGAAACCAACTATAGAATGGAACATGGCATCATAGACCTCTTCAACTTTAGCACCCACTTTGTAAAAATTTTCTGGCAGGAATTCTGATACAATACCAGTCAGCAGGCTCTCCTGTTGAGCTTCCACTTTACTTGCACTAAATCAGTCAATACGGAATCGGTATGTAATTCTTATATCAGTCATTACACTGTGACCCTGCCGCGTGCGCCGTTTGCGTGCGAACCGAGAGCATTCGTGTGGACTACTTCAAGGTCAAAGGTTCTTCCTTCTACACACACATACTCTCTCTCTCTTCCTCTTTCTCGTAGAGTCACCTCTTTGTCACGCGGTACGCTCCAAGTCCTCTTATTATACGCCATGAGACTCCAGCTACAGCAAGAGACGACTTGGCTTCCATCTCACCTATGACTCTCTGTCAATCCCTAGATACATACCCCCATACAAAACCCTCAAAAATCCGAGAACAACTCAAGAAGGCCCTAGTTCTCGGTACAGCCTATGGTCAAGATTCACGGTTTTCCATCGATATGGCATATGGTCTTCGTCGTGCTGGGAAAAGACTAAAAACTCTCACAAAGATGCATCTCTGGTCACGAAGTCCAGACAGGTCAAATCCTGACTCCAGGAAACGCTGTTACCTCCTCGAATTGCCCACTGAGCTACTGTTGGAGATCATTTCTCATCTACCAGTGCTGGCAGAAGCCTCTCTGGCATTGACGTCTAAACGTCTGTTTGCAATATCCGGTGCAATCCTGGACTCCAAGTCACTGCATTTCAATCGGGATTTCGCACCACTTTTCCATCATTACCGAAATGGGCACAACTTCGTTACTAGTCGGTGGCAATTCGTTAAAGTGTTAGAAAACAACACATGGCGAGCTTGTTCGAAATGCTTGAAGCTACATCCACGAACTTTGTTCTCCGCACGAGAACTCAAACGAAAACCCGAGGAACGAACTTGTGAACTAGGAAATCTCGCAGGCATAGTTGACCTGTGTCCATGCAAGAAGCTAACGTTTCGAGATAAAATGGACCTCGTCGAACTCCTACTGATGCGACAGAAATCGATAACAGCCTTGACTGCACAGTTTGGGACGGGTATCCAGGAACGTTTCTGCTGGCATACCTGCACCGAAAATTATGGCTCTACAGAATTGAAGATTGAATTGTTTCCGGAGCTAGACGAGAATGGCCAGTTGAAGATAAAAACGGAGTATCAGCTATCGACGGGGTCAGGGCAGCTAGGGAAGGAAGAGTTTATCACACCTCGCTTTGGATGCGCACACCGATCTGTTGATCTCTGGCTCTCCAGCGTTTGTCAAACCACTATTTGCCGACTTTATGACAGTTTCTGCGCCTCCTGCCAGCGAATATCCGTTTGCAACTCCTGTAATTCTTCGTTGAAATGCCCTCGCAAACAACCTTGTCATGTTGACGAGAACTCCGGAAAAGCCACATATTTCTTTTGGACTGAGAGATGTCTTGGGGGGACATCCCCTGTTCCGGACCAAGCATGGGCCCTGCAGAGAATTCATCCGGCAGAGAATACGATCGATGTGGACAACTGCAGCGAGTTGTGTCCTTGGACCATCCGCGAACATCCTCTCAACGATCCCCCGTCTCTCGAAATGAACATTCTAGAGCCTGGTATGCAGAGCCAGTCAATGGATCAATTATATACATCGATTAATATGATCTAAGTGTATGGAACGCAAGGAGAGGAAGGTTGGGTGGACCATGTCTAGCAAAGGGAATGGTTCAGGTTTTGTATAAAGGCGCTATTTTGGGATTTGGTGCTGTTATATGACCCGACATTTTCTTTCCTTTGTTTGCTTCTTTGTCTTTACCGTGTAATTATTTCTTGTTGGTTTAACTCTTTATAAATACTAGTATATACTAGAGATCTAGAGATATACTTTGCACTTCTGTGGTGAATATATGTAAGCCTCTTGGGAGTGCTGATCCGGAATGGAGGGTAATTCACTCCCTGTTCGGCTAGTGTATATATGAGACTGACGAGTGTTTATCCGACATAAGACAGTTGTCCATGGAATAGGGTAATAGAGAAGAACCATGGATGTATGGTATGCGAAGTACGTCCTCTGCCCGAGAGACTAGGGCTTCTTTGTCTCGAAACTGACCGCCTTGGGGGTTTCTCCGAAGCCGACCTCAAAAGGGACAAGCGGATTTACTAGTAATATCGCGATCAAAACGCCCCCCAAAGGATATCATCAACTTCTACTTCTAAATGAACGAAAGCATAGACTCCAGGAAAAGCAGAGTGCAGCGATCACCACGAAGCATTATCTGCGTCCTGGGGCGATGAGCTATCCACCACCACCACCTCATAACGGCCAATATCCTTCGCAGTACCTGCAGCAGCCTCCTATTCAACCCCAGCAGACCATCCAGCCGCAGCAGCTACTGTATAATAATGCCCACCCGAACGTTTCGCCATATCAATATGGCAAGCCAGTCGTTTATCCTCAGGTCATGATCCCGGCGTATCCCGCCTATACACATCCGTATAATCAACAGCCACAACCACAACCACAACCACCGCCTCAACCTCAACCTCAACCGCCGCCGCCGCAACCACAACCACAACCGCAACCGCAACCGCAACCGCAACCGCAACAGCCGCAACAGCAATATGTAAACCCATCCGACTTGTTCAACACACCACCCCTCCCTTCGATATCACCCTCACAGTTTACCCAGAGGCCATCTCAATATGGTGGACAACCTGCGGCCTCTACCGCCGCAGCCAGTAGCCTCTCCGCAGCGCTCACCACCCCCGCCGCAACGCAACCAACGTACTACACAGCTGCCGGCCCAAACCAAGGGAACCAGGTCTATAGCAAGCTTCCACAGGCCACACCAAGTGCTACACCAAGTGCAACACCGAAACCTACCCCGAAGCCTACGCCGAAACCAACACCAAAGGTTACACCAAAGATGATGCCCAAGACTACCGCCGCGATTGCACCAAATCCCCCAACTGTTCGACCCACACCTGTTACCGCAACTCCCCCGGCACTATCACCCAGACCTGTCCCCCAAGTATTGATCCCAGCCCCTCCCCCAGAAATACAACAGAAATTACAACGGCCGCCGGCCAAGAAGCAAGCGCAGCGACAAGCTGGACAAATGGGCCCCCAAAAACCAGCAAAGCCTGCCATCGACTATCAGGTCCTGCTCCTGGCGATGGCAGATGAATATCTCAATGCGGCCCACAATAACGGAACCATGGTCGCCTTGCTGAAACAAGAATTGGAAGTGGAGGAATACTATAAGTTGGTCGCAACAGGTCTTGGTTGCTTGGAGGCGGTGTTGAAGGTTGGTGTGAACTTGCTTCGCTAATATCGATCTTGCCAGATTCCGACTAACTCTCTTTAAATCTTGTTAGAACTGGAGATTGCAACCCCGAGTCGAAGCGCTTGTGCGATTAAGGTATGCGCGCATTCTGTTCGAGGAGACGGACAACGATCTCGAAGCGGAGACCGCATTGAGCAAAGGCGTATGTCTAACACCTGTGAAATCACTATCAAGCCACGCTGCTAACATTCTACCGATAGATTGACTTGTGCGAGCGGGTGAGTCGCTTTGCGTTCAGCTCTGTATTCCGTTGTTGTGTCCCTGATTACTTACAACATCGCAGAACCGTATGCTGGACTTAAAATACAGCATGCAACATCTTTTGGCACGGATGCTACACAAGACAAACCCTAAGGCCTCAATGAAAGCTGTGGATGGAATGATCCAGGATGTAGAAGCGTGAGTGACTTTCAAACTCGCGGTGCACAGATCATATGCTGACTAGCGTAGATATCGCCACTCTGCCTGGGAGTATGCATTTCGTTTCCTCCGGGTATCCCTCTCGCTGTCTTCCTCAGGCCACCAAGACTCCGTTGCAGCTCTGCAACATCTCCACAAGATCGCTAATATGGCCAACCGCAATGGTGATAAGGCTGTTTCGGCCATGTCGGCCGTCATCGAGGCCCTTGCACACCTCCAACAGGGATCCGGCTTCGACTCCATTGAACAGGCTCAACGCGCCCTGGCGGTTGCTCGGAGTCACCAGCTTAATGATGAGCTTCGTCATATACCGCAGCTGACGACACTGGTGCAGATGGTCGATATTTGTTGCAGCCTTCTTGAATATGACATCAATCAATCTTCCCAGAAGCTGAAGAACCTACAAGACTTGATGGACGAGCGATTGAACGACCCCAACTGGCGTGCCGATGGATCGTTCTCCATACCTCTAAGCGGTAAATCAGCAGGACCATCGTCAATAGACACGGGAGACATTCTTCAGGTCCAGAATGGCACGTTGCTCTTGAGCTTTAATTGGCTACCTCAGCATGATCTTTATGCGCTTTGCTACTTCTTAAGTTCAATTACACTCAGCTGCAAGAACTCATACGATGGCCGTAAAGCCGAGAAATTCCTCCAGGAGGGGATACACATGATACAAGGCAAGCACCACGTCCACTTTGGGTGGTTTAACGCTAAATTGATGCTAACTTCGTCGTCCAGGGAGCTTCAAATCGCCACAGGACATCACCGAGTCAATGGTCAATGCGAATAGGCGGGTAGAATGGCGCAGGACGCTGTACTGCAACCTCCTCCTTCAACAAGTTTTCCTTGCCTGTGGCCGCACGGACTGGGACCTTGCCAGCAAAACGCTGAAGGACCTCCGACAGGAAGTCCAAGAGCTTGGCGAGTGTCTACCTGATACTGTCCAATGTCTGATGGAGTACGCTGCGGGTACCATTGCACAAGCAACTGGCGATCTGAAAGCTGCTCTCGATGCGTTTCAATCCCCTTTTCTTTCGTTATCTCCGTCGACGAGCAAAACAGCCCGCAATGACCCCCGGCGTGATATTGCACTTCTTGCAGCTCTCAATACCGTTCTCATACTACGTGATCCAGCTCATGCGTCTCATTTTCAGCTCCCCAACATTCTGGCAACTGTTGAGTCGTTTTGCAAGGGTAGCCCCAACAAATATATCCAGGCAGCTTACTATCTTGTATGCGCTACCGTACAGACCGAATCAACCATACAGACCAAGCAGTTCCTTCAGCAAGCTTTGCAGTCAGCCACAGCAATCAGCAATAGTCAGATTACTTGCATGACCCTAACGTTCATGAGTTGGAAGTATTTCCGTGGGGTTGTCGGTGAACAGGCCGAAAAGAGCGCACGAGCAGGTCGTGCAATGGCAAAGAAAGCCAACGATCGACTCTGGGTCAGTGTCACGGACGAGATGCTCGCTGAAACTCTGGAGAGGCAGGGAAAGAATGATGAAGCGAAAGGTGTCCGCGAGGAGGGCCATCGAGTAATGATGGGATTACCGTCAGCATTGAAAAAGCCCGCCTAGCTCCTGAATCTCGTTCTTCTTCTTTTTCTTGTGTTCTTTGTTATACAGGTGTGACTTTCTGGGTCTTTTATATGATACCCTTTAGGGTCTGAGGTGTATAGGGTATAACGGCGCAATGAAGACATAGTAGGCACCATTTCATATCTTTCTCCGTCATGTTGTAGACATGGTGTTCAAGGAATAGATTTTACGATTTTGACCAAACTGAATTCCTTGAGCTTCTGGTGAAGCAAGTGATTCATACCCTTTGAAGGCTGTTGTCTGTCAACTGTTATACACCGGCTCACACATTGCAGCCTTGACCAGACCATGATTGATGGAGGTCAGGTGCTTGTTAATCGGTTAGGTAGCAGTAGGCTCCTCTTCTTCTTTCCTTTCCACAGGCCATGCACAGCTCTATGGGAGTACACTAGCTACGCAAGTCGCTAGGAGTATACATATTCTTCTTGGCTTGTTTTAGCCTATCTTTAATGGGGCTCACGTCTTGATTCTGCGGTAATATGACAAGGAAGGAAAACAATGAAGCAATTGCCCATGAATGTGAAAACGTTCTCACGTTGTCCTTGACCCCCATCCAGAGCATAGTTCCCACTTGACATGCGGAAGGCGCAAGGCACAACATCAGAATCGCATATCACCCTTCTGTTTCCAGAGAATCAACCTCTGCCTTCAAGTCTGGAGGCAAACTCTCATATCCTTGGATCAAAACCACTGCCTTTTGAATCAGAATAAAGCTCTGCGTCGTGGGGTCCCACCGAAACAAGGCCGGATACACAACCAGAAGGAACACACCAATAGGTGCATCATCCTGCATACTCGCAAACCTCGCAGCCTGAGGATTGAGCGTCTGGTGAGTATGGGCATCCATGATTATAAAATCACTTAAATGGCTCTTGTCGATAATTATAGGTAGGGTCCCATCGGCACCTACATCTCGATACCGTTCCCACTGGTATTGTTCCGGCGAACAGTTCAATTTGTGGTAAGACCTGCTTCTCGAGTCTTCTAAACTTTTGGTCCCAATCAAACGTTTCCTCAAACCTGAAGTAACTGAAAAAGCCACGCAAATACTCCGACAATCCAGTGCAGTGTTGAATAACCCTATCCTTGTGCAGTTGAGTTGCAGTGTAAGCCCTCACTGTATCCGACCGCCAGAGATTAACGCTTTCAATATCTACGAAGATAAGTAATCGTCTGTATTCAATGATGGAGGGTGCACCAACCTTTTTTCGGTTCCAGCATCGACATCCCTTTATGAAGGTGTTCCATGAGTTCTTGATCCGCTGGTGGTGCGGCGAATACTCTAGGTCCGAGTACATATTCTCCAATAACACAGAAGCTAATCCATGTCAATATCTCAGTTTGTGCGTGATCAAATTGTAACTGAAACTTTCTCTGAAGGGCGAACATGTTCTCACAAATACCTTGGCGGTAGGTGGCATCATAAAAAGTTTCGGTGAAAGACTTGATATCAGGAAATCCTTCCACCCACTCGCTGAGGCTATAGCGGAATACCAGGAAATCCTCGGAAACAGTCGCATCACTGAGCTGGTAGTCAGGTATAGATCTAAATATTCGAGTTTGAAGATCAACCTCCAACTTCTGGATGCGTTGTTGTGCGTTCTCCAATTGCTGTTCCATCTGCTCAATCTTGTTCGCTTGCTGCGAGATGCGTTGGCTAACCAGGTCCACATCCTCATGGAGGGAGACTGCAGTTCGTTTCAATCTATCCAAAGCACTTCGTGCCGGGTGTTTGCTTCGGTTCGAGTCTCTCGAAGAGGTGGTGGTTGCTGGTACTTTGCCGGCTACAGAATCATTTTGATCCTAAAGGACGGTTTAGTATTTCGGAGAACTGGTGAAAGTCGTTGTGACCGAGAGGCATACATACGCTGCAGCCTTTGGTGATCGAGACACCATTTGCATTCATGTTACCTCTGTCGCAAGGAAAAGGAGTCGAGGGAGAAGGAAGGGAGGTAACAGCCAAAACGAAGCGGAATGTCTGAGATTAGTATGGAAAGCCCTGAAATTCTCAGTACTTGATGAGGGATGACTATGTCGACCTGAAGCAATACAGTGAATAAGCTATTTTACTAGTAATTGACTTATGAGCTAAGAGCGTGATCAGAGCAGGACGTGAATGTTGTTGTTTTAGCCTTACTACAATCTATGTTGTGCTTGACCACAACCCCCACAGGTCCATTCCTATTCACTTCTACCTGACTGACACAACATAGCAGCTTGACTTTTCTTTCTCTGTCGATTCGGCTCCTCTCCACCTCAACTTGTTGATATCTTACAGCTCACCCTGACCTTATTCTGACTTCAGTAAGCAACTACTGGAAAGAGAGACAGTCTACTGCACTTCGGTATACTTGTTTCTGCGTACAGATCCATTGAAAGCAGTGCTCTATTGAATGCGGCATGAAAGGTACCTCTACTGGAAATAAAATCGTTGTGGCTGTGGATTTTGGTACGACCTTCTCAGGTGTTGCGTGGGCCGCAGAGAGCAATGCAAGTCATTTTTTCCTCTACAAGTTGGCCTCGTACTGACAACTGTTCAAGCCCGAGAGACATCATGTTATCAATGAGTGGCCGCAGGGTTCTTATACTTCTCTCGGTGGGATGACAAGCGAGAAAGTGCCGACTGAGGTCGCATATGAGTACGGGGAATCTGGGCCGACTTGTTTGTGGGGATTCCAGATTTACGACAGCATGCCCCGTATTCAATGGATCAAGCTTGGATTTGCTGCTGATCAGAAGCTTGGTTTAGCCTCGCCCCTCTCCTTAAGCTACCATGACGCACGTCGAGTCCCTGAGCCATACCACTCTTCGTGTGAAGATGTGGCGACAGACTACCTCCGGTGTTTGCATAAGCATATCATCGAGACTTTGAAGTCTAAGATTGGCTCTTCATTCGACGGTATGAGCCTGGAGTTTGTTCTAACTGTTCCAGCAATGTTTCGATGTGCAGAGAATGCAGGCTTTGGTGAAAAAGGTACAATACGTCTAATCTCCGAGCCTGAAGCGGCTGCAATCCATGCGTTGAATGCATCTAATCCTCATGGATTAGACATTGGTGATACTGTCATTCTTTGTGATGCGGGTGGTGGTACGGTTGATCTTATAACATTTTCCATCGTTGAACGGGAGCCTCATCTGCGTCTTAAAGAAGAAGCTTCCGGAGATGGTTCACTCTGTGGCAGTACTTTCTTGAACAGGCTATTTGAAAATTTCCTGAAGAACCGATTATCCTCAATCCCGGGATGGGGCCGTGATACACTAGATGAAGCAATGCAACGCTTCGAGATGGTCATAAAGAGAGCTTTCTGTGGAGATGTAACCCAGGATTCTATGATACCTGTCCCCGGAATTGCAGATGACAGCGCGATCCATGTTCATCGAGGTCGACTCAGGGTAAGCGGACAGGAGATGGCTGACCTGTTTAAGCCCATTCTCGAAGAGGTTCATAAGCTTGTGGATACCCAAGTGAAGAGCTCGAAGAAAAGTGTGAAAGCACTATTCTTGGTTGGGGGATTTGGACAGAGTCCGTACCTTCGCAGGTATCTTCGTGATGCTCTTCCTCAAGACATAGAAGTACTGGCTCCAGTTGATGGGTGGACTGCAGTTGTTAGGGGCGCTTTGATGAAATCTCTTGGGGAGATATCTCCTTTCGCGGCGAAAGCCTCAGTTGATTCACGAGTAGCCAGAAAACACTATGGTGTCATCTACGACACAGAGTATAAGAGTGGTATCCATGACCGAAAGAAAAGGTATGTGCTGCCACAAGGGTCTACTTTACCTTCAAATTAACAAGGCTAGATACTGGAGTGATTTTCATGGGCATTATCGCATCAAAGTTATGAAATGGTTTATTCGGAAGGTGCGATAATATGTAAAATGCTGAGATAGTAGCCACTAACGGACTTTCCAGGGAGATGAGATCAAAGAAGCTGAACCAATTGAGACCTCCTGGTTCAGGCACCGACTGTGTAGCGATGGGAACTTTGACTCAATCTGCATCAACCTTTATGAGCTGGATACCCCTGTCGAAGAGGAACCCCCTAGGTACTATAATCGCCGTAAGTTTAATCTCAGAGATACTGGTGTGGAAACCGCAGTTTACATCTGCTAACTATTGTTTGTCAGGTATAAAGAAACTTGGGGTTCTAAATCCAGATCTTGATGCAATTGAAAAGGCCCGCATCCCAGTGCGTCTTGGTCATGATAAAGAAAAGTACTATGAAGTCCATTATCAAATACAGGCAACATATTTCTCTGCTCACTGTGAATATACCCTCTGGTATGAGGATAAGGAGCATGGAACCGTGCGGTTCGACTACGCTTGATAAATTCTCTCTCTATTTCCTGGCTATGTTACTGCTTTGAAACAGCGCCAAAAGCTTCATATTATGATTTGCATGTCTAATGGAGACATCCCGAAAGAGAAGAGAGAGAGGGGGAAGAAGCAGAGATGGGATGGGGCTTCCTCTAATCCAGGCTTTCTATCATCGATAGGTCACCGCGATATGCAGGGTTCAATCGAGTTCGTTGGTTAGGATTCTATTCGTGAAAACGTGTCGATAACTTCCCAGGGCAATTTCGTTCTCACCTCTTTTTCATGTTTTGGTGGGGGGTTAGTTTCGTTCTCTGCTATTTTATTTCTCAGTACCATCTTCTTTCTCATAGCGCCAGTGCTTTTTAGGAAACTACACTTAGGACACCCTAGCATAGTCTCTGCTGTCCCTCTGCATTGACCTGATAAGTAGTTAGAATTTGACTAGCGCTGAGTGATTCTATCCTGTATACCCTAGTACCAGGCGTGCCTCGGGAGCATCTCATCTTGATGCCCTGGCCTGTTCTGCTGCTTAGTACCCGGCTGAGCGCTACGTATGCTACCTAGTATACACATGTTCTGCTAAGGTTCGTATCAATAGAATTAAGATTCCTTCATTCAGGTATGCGATGATGAATTTTCGGGAAGTATACAGCTTCTCCTAAACCCCTTCTCCCAAGACGAGAAGAAATCCTCTTCGCAGACACCCATGTTCTATTATACACGGATCACACCACACTGACAGACCCTACGGCCTTGATATGGACAATAAATCACAATGGTAGTCCTAACACAAACAATTCAGAAGACCTGCTCTGGACATAACTCCATAACCGACCATACGCCTGCAACCTATACACCAACCGGCAAAGATTCGGGAGGAAATTGCCGTCAGATATAATAGAGGATGCCAAGATTGTAGAAAACCAGACAACAACGGAAATATAATGATCGAGAAGATTCAAAAACTCTCCAGGTGCTCTCTCCACCGTATGCTTGTTTCTCTTAACTGCGTCTCAAGGACAAACGCGCGTTCAGCCCAATCCACCCCATGCGCCACGGATTCTCCGAGCAAGTTGGATGTCCTTCTGCATAATGGTTACTCGCTTCGCGTGTATAGCACACAGGTTGGTGTCCTCGAATAGATGCACAAGGAAGGCCTCCGCGGCCTCTTGCAGCGCCATGATAGCTTGCGATTGCCAGCGCAATTCAGATCCCACATCTGCGGGGAGTAGATCCAATGCGACTTCGCGCACAAGTCTTGCGAATGGGAGTTTGCGGAGAAGGAGGTCATAAGAGCGTTGATATTTGCGGATTTCCTTGAGGGCAACAGTACCCGGCCTGTAACGGCGGTGACGGCCTTTCGGGGTAGGATCGCCAGCTAGCAGTATATCAGCTCGTAGGTTTAGAGATGACAGCTGAATGAAGAGGGTTGATGGGTGCACATACGTTGGACATCTGATTTTCTCGATGCATCGGCCGGTCGCTTACCCCCTCTGGCGCCTCCAGTGGACTTGCGCCCTCGGGTCGAAGGCGAGGCTGTTGCGGCTGCACGGGATGGTCCTGCAGCTGGGCTTTCGTTTCCGGCACCGTCCGCCTTTTCTCGCGGCGCGGCGGTTACCTTGCGGCCCCTTCCTGTCTTCGGTGGCATGGTGATGACAAGACTTCAGCGACTAAAAATAGATTATTTGATAGATGTAAAAGTGAGTCAGTTGGGATGTGAGGGGGCAATTGTACAGGTGCGGATTTCCATGCGACCCAAGTAAGTCGTTGGAGTTCACACACACTCTCTCTCTCCCTTTTAGGTTGTTTGTTTTTGCGCCGATGTATGCAAAAACTCAGAACAAGAACTTTTGATTTCTTTTGGGTTACGGCACAACCCCTCTAGTCACCCAATTGTGGTAGACGACAGCCGTTGGAAAAGGCCCAGTCTTGCGAGGAGGGGTTCACTGCTCAAAAAAGGTCCACCGGTAGGGAATTGGGTGGTTCGAAGCACTCGATAGCCGACTTGGGCTCTGATATGCGCCGCTTTGCCCAGCCTTCCGATTAACGCGTTGAAGCGTGTCTTTTCCCCGCACAAGCGCGCGGCTGCCGCACCGGTGGTCACGTGATGATAGTGACAGATGCCACCGCCCTTAAAGTGGAAAAGGCCACCTGGAGCTCTTCGTCTCCGCCTTTCATAGTGCCGGGATATATGGTGTCTTGTTCCGCAGCCGACCGTTGATTATCTGGATAGCTATCGCTCTCCACACCGTCCTGCGTTTACCCTTCTCGCATCCCTGTCTACCGTTCAACGCCGCTCGCAGTTGCCTTCCAGCGATCGTCCTGCAATAGTCTGGCGGCCTGCGACTCTAAACAACTTCCAGCGTGATGGCCGCCATCTGGGGTAATGGGGGCCAAGCAGGGCAGTTTCCCCTCGAACAGTGGTTCTATGAAATGCCTCCGGTGACACGCTGGTGGACAGTAGCCACTGTAGCTACATCTGTACTAGTGCAATGTCATATCCTGACCCCCTTCCAGCTATTTTACAGCTTTCGCGCGGTCTATGTCAAGTCCCAGGTATGTATATCACTGGCGAGCTTGGTGGGTCGCATAAAGAGGCGAGCGCAAGACGCTGATGGTATCGCAGTACTGGCGACTTATTACAACATTTCTCTACTTCGGACCGCTTAGTCTAGACCTACTGTTCCATGTCTTCTTCCTGCAGCGGTACTCGCGCCTTCTCGAAGAATCATCCGGCCGATCCCCAGCTCGTTTCTCCTGGTTGCTGTTCTACGCCATGGCCTCTCTCCTCCTTCTTTCCCCGTTCCTCTCTCTGCCATTCTTGGGCACTGCCCTCTCTTCCAGTCTGGTGTATATTTGGGGTCGCCGGAACCCTGACACCCGTCTCAGCTTCCTCGGTATCCTGGTTTTCACGGCCCCGTATCTTCCCTGGGTATTGATGGCATTCAGCTTGGTGGTCCACGGCATCGTGCCCAAAGACGAGATTTGTGGAGTGGTCGTTGGTCATATCTGGTATTTCTTCAATGATGTCTATCCGTCTCTTCATGGCGGCCACCGTCCCCTGGACCCTCCAGGATGGTGGATCCGGCTATTCGAGTCTAGGGCCAGCGCGGGAACCGATACGGCCAACCTGAACCGCGATTTCGCCGCCGCCGCGGCACCTGAGGTCCGATGAGATGTGTAACACCCGCGGACCAAGCCTTGGATCACGAGATCTACATAACGTCCGGCAATGATGCGAGCGCAGTGATCGTCTTTGGATCCTTTTTGGGTTATACATTGAACTAGTACCGTTTGCAATCCCGTCGCATGCATTGGTACATAAGGTGATGCGATTGAAGTGGTGAAAACCGGGGGAGTTTTGTAACACTTCCACTTCATTTCTTATTCCTTCTTTCGTCGACTGCGCGGCTTGGGGATTAATGTGCAGCTGACTGGTTTCCTGGAGGCGGGCCATAGGACCTACAGCGAGACCATCTCGCCAACCATCTAGGACGTTGATATCGCTTGTGGGGAGGTAATTGAAGCGGGAGGGGATGCTCAAGGCTTCTGTCACCAATCGTATGTAATCTGTAATCCATAGAATAGAGCAGTCATCAGTGCGCAGTGACTTGGTAGTCGATACTGAGAACGTGAACCCGTTGGTAGTACGGTACCGAGCGCATTTCTCATAAGTTTGGAGGGATGTGTCAGTCAACTTGAGGATGTTTGTAACATCCCCAACATCAGGTACTACACCAAGCAGTAGAGTGCCATGGACATAACTCGGAGTTGGCCGGTGTGCCTTTTCCTTACGACTTCCTCCCCGCATCAGGTCCTCCGCACTGCTTCTGCCCGGAGTGACGTCAATTCCTGCCTCTTTCCGTATCCATTGCTGGGAAGTCCGAAAGAACTGATAAGCGAGGAAGCCACCGTCCCAACCTTCGTCTCACCCCGCCTTTTTGCTTCCCAAGTGGCTTTTCTTGGCTGATGTATAAGGAAACTTATTGATTGGCGACTATTGCTTTCCTGTTCTCCAGGATGCTACCAGACTGCTGAGTGGCTGCCAACTTTTGGCTAAACTGCGCTTTTTTTTTTTTTAACCCCTCTAGGGTTGAGGCGGTGGGGGTCGTTCTAGAGGGTTTCATGTAATGTTCTATGTCTGTAACTACGAAGAGAGTTGGGATAGGTGCCACGAGTGAACAATAATAGCGGAGCGTGAAAAGCGCTCTTGCTATAAGTTGATTAACTGTATCTGGCAAGGGAGACTGACACCCAAGAAAATCTGGAGGCGATCTTTGTGGTGTGAAATTGACGATTGTCGAGTGGAAAGTCTCAATGTAAGCATGCGCCCATGGTTAGGGCTATTCTCAGTCTTGTGTTGGCGGTAGTACCTGCTTTCAACGACTTGGCGTTATCAATCGTATGGGGTTACGTTACACGTGCCAGGATTGTTGGTTGGGGGACTAAACGGCGCACATGGATTCTGTTGCCCATCAACCAGACGCTATCGGACTTGGGCAACGCACAGATTCATGTTCCCAAGTCTTGGATTGGGACCAACTCGTCCCTCAGATGAATCGAAACACCCCAGAAGATCAAAACCCATGGAAACTGAATGGAATGGCTCTCTGTCCACGCGTCTGACAGTCGCCAAAAAGGTCCACTAGGACAACGAGAACTCGGTGTGATTTGAAGACCGCGGGGGCGCAAATATCTGGCACCGCCTTCTACATGCGCAAAATGGATCAAGTGGGTCAAGGCAAGCCCGCCATTGATTCCCTTTGGCGACTATTGAGGACCGGTGGTTGGCTGGGCGGAGAGACTGAAAGTGGAAAAATAAATAAATTAGACTGAAGAAAAGTAGGCCTACAGTAAGTTTGTATCTTTTATAGAAGAGAGTCAGCCAAGTGGAGCAACAAGCATTGTCAGCCTGAGATAGGGAGAGAAACGTCTGAACATACTGCTTACTGCCCGGTACTTCCCTACCAGGCAGTATCCGTCAGACTATAACCCCCTGTCTTATGGACTGAGGCACACGGTCAAACATTGGTCAAACATATTTGACGCATCTTCGGGGCTTCGATAAGCAGGCAGTGGCTGTAAGAGGTTTGGCGGACTTCAAGTGGGAACTGTGGAGCAATCGGCATCGGCGTTCGCTGCCACCGATCAATCTGATATCGTTCTGCTGAACCATTCCAGAAAAGAACGGTGAACCGATAAAACACCAGACCCAAGGTAGGCACGAAGATTTCGCCGTACTCGTACCAGTGTATCATTCGGGGTTCCCCCAACAGCACAGTGTGGTGTCTACAGACTCTACACTTGCTCTACTGTATCCCTGCCTAAGCGCTCATCATGCATGTCCTTTACGTGGCGGCCAACATTCTCAGCGAATCAGCGAGATTCTCCAACCACCCTGGTCGAAAGTGATGAGCCACGGTCGATTCGACCAACGAGACCAGATCGAAAAGATGGGATGGCTTTGGTCATTCCCACCTTGACGCAATCTTCTTGAGCTAGGATGTGTTGTTGCCTAGATATTGCGTATGCCGTTGTTATTGATGGCCCTATGGAGGAAGCAAATGCGCATTGCAGGTAAAGCGGCTATTATAGGAGTAGCAGTATGTATCCTATATTCCTCTGTACATGCAAACATTAGTTACATACACTACTTGTACTAATAGCCGGTAGTGTCACGTTAATCT
Organism: Aspergillus pseudonomiae; assembly: GCF_009193645.1. Lineage (NCBI taxonomy): Eukaryota > Fungi > Ascomycota > Eurotiomycetes > Eurotiales > Aspergillaceae > Aspergillus > Aspergillus pseudonomiae. Next base: position 86,770 of record NW_022476116.1, read on the forward strand.
GCAAATATGACGAGCCTGAAGGCTGAGGCAACTGGCGCGAGAAAACCAAGTGGAGCGTCTTAGGTAAGGTTGGTTGACATGTGAATATCCAATAGCATCCATTCCAAAACCATGGCTTCCTCCGTTCAGTCCTGCGCGTATATTTTCCTAATTTTAGTAAACCCTAATCATGGCTGCAGATGCAGTGTCATACAGCTTTGTGACTATTGATCGGGGCGCTGCAGGACAACTTGTCCTGGGTATGACAATGCCAAGTGTTCTATGGGGAACGTCGTTGAAGAGTCCTATCTGACGGTGTTGAGGGGCATTGTTCTTCAAACTTTGGGTAGTCTGTTTCTATGGAACTCCTATTGGAATATGGGTACGAACGGTCAACTCCGCTAGTAACGGTTACCTTGTCGACTCACCTCGCAATCAGCTACCAGAAGGGGGGGGGGTTGAACTACGGCGTACTACTCCGTCCATGAAGTCTTGTTGCAGCTACCCATCCAAAAATTAATTTGGCGCTATTTTACTTTGGCATTGGCCAAGAGGAACTCAAAGGGTAAACTAATCCCAACGGATCATATTAAGGGAAGACTGATCAACCTGACGCGGGAAAATTAAGTCTTCTCAACTGTTTTACGGAGTGAGTTCTCCGCGATCCGGTCGTCCTTTGCATTTCCTCGGATCAGAGAACAGGCAACAACAATAGAAAAGGAATACATACCTCATCATTACGGAAGTATCTGTGCATAGCCATTCTATCGATCAATACAGAGAGAGAGGGTGAGAGGACGTTGGCTGGATGGATCTCTTACCCACGTCCCAAAAATAATCGACCATAAGAACTTCATGGGCGAATTTTGGGACAAATGGTGAACTGCGTAAGCTTCCATTTCGGGTATAGAAAACGAAGTGGTGCTCAAACCAAGACCATCGCCTTTCTTGGTTAATGGGGCCATGTTTCTTATTCATTCTTGATTTGTCCTTTTGATTATTCTACTGGGACCCCACACACAGACCGCCAATCACGCTTATCTTTTCCTGGACTAAGCGGAACCGCCACACTGACCCTTCCGGCGTTGCCAATGAATGATTGGCGTCTCTTCAGAACACGACAGTTCAAAGGTTAATTAACCTGACTCTGGTCAGCAGTGGCTCTGGTTGAAACAGGTACCAAGAACACTCTGCCAGTTGGCTTTTTTAAATAGATGTGGCTCAGTCGCATTCTCGCCAAGGCTCGCCAGGAGATAACGACATACCGAAAGATGATATGGAATATGGTACCTCCACTACTCTTGTCTGAATGACCCAAAGAATCAGTGTGGACAAGAAGTGTAAGGGGTATACTGTCCAAAAAAAAAAAAAAAAGAAAAAAAAAAAAAAAAAAAAAAAAAAAAAAAAAAAAAAGAAAAAAAAGAAAAAATAAGAAAAGAAAAAGAAAATATAATAAAGTAAAGTAAAATAAAAACTCGGCTAATAGACCGATTTGCCTAGTTCCGCCTCTAGTAGTTTTAGACTTGGGACGGGGCCTGAGGCCACCCTCTTAAAGTGGCGGAGGCTTAGCCTTGGCTCCAACCTAAACTTTCCCCAAACAAGTCGTGGATGGAGTCTCCACTTGTCCTTTTTTTCCTGCTTCTCCACTCTCCAGAGCCCCTTATCCTAAACTTGTCCCCTGGCCTATGATGGGCGCTTTGGTGGCCCCTGGAGTAACCATGGGCCGTTGTTGATGCTTTGCCGCCTTCAACTGTTTCTCCGTGTCTCCTGCTCCTAGCAGATACTGCCCACAAGCACACTTTCCCCCCCATCACCTGCTACTGCCGCTCATTATTACTAGTTGATGCCTCTGCTTCGTTGCTGGGCGTCGTTCGTTCCTTTTCTCGTCTGACTATTCTTTTTTCTTTTACTTCAATCAGAAAAAAGACTAACCTTCTTCATTCCTTATTTTTATTTTTTTTTTATTATTCAATACATCACTTTTAATTACCATTCGCCTCTCTCTGTGCATCGCCCCCAGACCTCACCCCCACCTCCCTTTCTTACAACTCTTTGGAGGACTTTGTTCGTTCCTTAAATTACCATTGCTCCTTGACTGAGTGGCTCGTGGCTGGAACTTTTTCTGTTACGCCTTTTTCTTTCACCCTAGGGAGCCTACCTAAATAGAACCGGGAGAGACAGAAAAAAAAAAAGAGGATAAGGCTTCCTCAACAACTTTCGATTGCGCTTTCTCAACCTTAACCACTGCCATTGTCGTTCAAGAGCACAATCCTCTTGTGGAAGGTTCATGGTTGCGACGTAATTGCTGTTAGGGTTCTTTTTTCCGCGCGCTGTACCATCTTGTTTGCAGGGTTCGGGCAACAACAAGCTTTGTCTTTGTCTCAATCCCTTTTACCAGCTCTCGACCTCCTTCCTAGCCGTTCGGCACGAAGTTACGACTGTGGATTGCATCAATTGGTTACTTGTCATAGGAGCCCTGGATCGTTTGGCCATTGTCGTCTACTTGTACCGTTTTAGTTGAGAAGCCGTGATATCGAACGGCTCGCACTTGCACCATGCGGAAAGGCGTCTTGATCTTCCTCGTTGTCAACCTCCTAATTCTATCCTTCCTGGTTCGCAGTGTCTTCACCCTTCTATCATTGCTAGTGGAAGATGCTTCTGCCGATGCAATTCATCGCGCGGAGCTTCCCTCGCCAAATTCCAGTTTGATTGAGCAACGGCCGCAAATCATCCCTAAGATCATCCATCAAACCTACAAGAACGAGACAATTCCTGCAGTGTGGAAGGAGGCGCAACAAAGCTGCATTGACTTGCATCCTGACTACGAGTATATTGTATGTACAATCTCCCTTTCGATACCGAGCAATGGCGCATGCTAACACGCTCCTCTCCTTAGCTTTGGACGAACGAGAAGGCGCGCGAATTCATCGCACATGAATACCCGTGGTTCCTTGCTACCTTTGATGGTTACAAGTACCCTATCCAGCGAGCAGACTCCATCCGATACTTTGTCCTGGCCCATTATGGCGGCACATACATTGACCTTGATGACGTATGTTCACGACAGAGTTCTTAAAGGACATCAAAAAATGGTCGTGCTAACTGAAGCATGTTAGGGCTGCAACCGTCGCTTAGACCCCCTTCTTTCTTACCCTGCTTGGGTACGTCGCACTGCTCCGACCGGCATCTCCAATGATGCGATGGGATCTGTTCCGCAGCACCCGTTCTTCCTTCGAGTGATCGAACTGCTACAGTCGTACGACCGTAGCTGGTTGCTTCCATACATCACAGTGATGTACTCCACCGGACCTCTGTTCCTATCGGTAATTTGGAAGGAATATATGCAGGAGGCTATGGGCGAATCGTCGCGGGTTCGGATCCTGATGCAGGATGAGTACAACAGGTTTTCGTGGAGCTTTTTCACCCACCACGTCGGCAATAGCTGGCACGGTAAAGACGCACGGCTAATCTTCTGGATGGGACAGCATTGGATGTTCCTCACCGTGTGCGGCTTTATCCTTGTCGGGTCCGTTGGCTTCTGCCTCTGGTGGGTTTATGGTCGACTGATTCTGCTGGGCTCGAAGTACCGTTATCGGTACACTAAGGTTCCAGCATTCATCTCTGTTTCTGGCCTATCTCCTACCCGCAGACCCCGGCGTCCGACCCCTACATTGCTGCGCCGTGTCTCTTTCAAAGAGGACGAAGAAACAGGACCTATCACCGAAACCTCATACGAGCTCTATAGTCGTCGTGATTGAGCATGTCCGTTTTATATCTGCGTTATATTCGCCTTGTTCACATTGAAGTACCTTGAAACGACCTATACTATACACTCAAAGTACCTGTCCAGCGTTACTATGTGGGGTACCACCCCCACTCTACTGTTTTACTCATTCTCTGCGTTTTGTCCGGAGTGCATGCATGGAGTTTTGGTATGGGGTTTGGCCGGGGCGCTTTGAGCCACTGGTTCCTTTTACATTATTTTTTTTCTCTTTTTTCCCTTTTCGGTGGCTTGTACATGAATTGGCCAGATGAGTGAGACTTGCACCCGAGAGGCAATCTACGACGCCGCCTACCTGTGTATTATCTGTCTTGATGTTTCGATTTACAATCTGGAAACCAGGTTTCTTCTCCCTTCTTTTCTACCTTGTCTGTTTACCATATATTCTTTTTATCTCTTTCTTACCCTTCTACCCTTTCGTCTTCTCCTACACATAGACTTTTTTTTCTTTTTTGTTCTCCGCGTTCAATTGGGGTAGACGGATATATTCTAGCTATCAAGTTCCTGACGACTGGAGCTAGCTGGGTCTTACTGAGATAAAATAATACTTGATGGGGGCGTGCGAAATGGAAGAATAAGAGAAGATACTTTATTTTGCATGGCTTCGTTAGCCCACAATGATATACAATGAAGAACAGTTCCTTAGTCATGATGCTTGGGAGGATAATAGCCGGAGTGCATGAGATGGGCCTCCACCTCCTTTTCCACCGCCCCTAAGACTAAGGACTGCCCGTAGTAAGCATATAATACGACGAACGACTCCGGGAGGTTCCCGAGCGAGCCCCATTGTTTCTGGCGCTCTCTTTGGTCAATGGGCCTGAGCCAAGACAAAGAAGCTTTCAGACGTGTGTTTCAGCGTGGACGTTGATCTGCCAATCGCCGGCGACTTTGGACCTTTCGGTATGCCTCTGCATTCACGGCCCATGCGATCATCGGCATTTTCCACTTTGGTATCAACATTCCTGCCATCTCACTGGAGGGCGTAAGAATCCTTCGGTATGCTGCCCCTCCACCGTCAGGTATGTCCAAGTATAAAAGACTCCTAGATTCCCGTCGAGCATCATTCTCTCCCATTATCATCATCATCATCATCCTCATCATCTATATAACTACCTCTTTCGTTTCCTGAGGTTGGAGAACAATTTCCTTTTTGTGCGTGACATCAGTGCAGGCTCACGGTATCTAACATCCAATCATTCAATATCTTGAACATCATCTGTCTCTCTTGTATCCAGAGCATCACGCCCCTGCAAAGCCGTCATCATGAAGCCAGTTTCTTTTGCCAATGCACTGTATCTCCTCTTGCCCGTGCTGGCCAGTGCAATGCCAGCCCCGATCACAGGACGAGATATCCATTCGAGGGGCACGAGCATCACAGCCCAGCAAATCATAGCCATCGCACCAGGTGCCGCGCAATCCTGCGCAAGTCGCGCTGATAAGAATGCTCCTACCGAGTGCGCTGATGCTGAACAAGCGGCCACCAATATCGCCAAGTCGTTTGAGAAGTACCAGGTCACCAGCCCGGCTGAGCAGGCGGCGGTGATTAGTCTGTTGGCTTTGGAGAGCGTCGAGTTCCTATATAATAGAAATAAAGTTCCTGGTGTAGCAGGACAAGGAAGTAAGTACAACCCCCAGTCAGCCCCTGTGGGGAGAAGTCACTGACATGGCATCCCACGGTTAGCCCGGAATATGCAGTCACCGGCCTTCAACTCCAAATATGCAGCGTCACTTAACGTAGCCGTATCCAGCGATGCGGCTCAGACCCTGGACAAGTTGGTTGAGAATCTGGAGTGGGATTTCGGCTCTGGAGCCTGGTTCCTCACCACGCAATGCTCGGCAGATGTGCGTAGTGCGTTGCAGGCCGGCTCAGAGGCGGGCTGGCAGCGCTATATCACCGAGTGTGTGCAGACTCAAGTGACCGATCAGCGGAAGGAATACTGGCAGAAAGCAGTGAAAGCGCTGGGTGTGCAGTCCTCTTGAGTCCAATTGATGGGTGTTTTTGAAAACTACACTGCTGGACAGTGTCCTCAGAGCCATCCCGCACTTCCAGTTTCTCATGCTTTCCTTTCGCCCTGGGTTGTTACTTTTGGTAGGAGTCATTATTCATGGTCGTCAATTGATTCTATTTTCTTCTTAACGTTTGCACCATCATAACTTCGTCTCTTGAGCATTGAAAAGATAATGGCAGCTTGTAACAGAATTTGCCCTTGGCTTTGGTCATCAGAACTCAGAGCTTCTAGTGTAATTTACAGCACACCCTTGGTACTGACAATATCTCCTGCACCGACTTCACCGGCCACCCTCCTGGTGCAAGCTGTGCGAATAGCCACGGCCAAGGCTTTGAACGCACTCTCCGCGCGATGGTGGTCATTGTCGCCGTAGGTGCAGCACACATGAAGAGTCACACCCGCCTCCTGGGCAAAGCTCTGCAGACCGTGCGTGATCATCTCCGTGCTAAGGTCGCCGATCTTTTCGCGACGGAAACCAAGATTGATCACAGCCCAGGGACGGCTGGAGATATCAATGACAGCCCACGAGAGGGCCTCGTCGAGAGGTGCATCGCCGCGACCGAAGCGGGCAATGGACTGACGGGCACCCAGGGCCTTGGTGAAGGCCGCTCCGAGAGCAAGGAAAGTGTCTTCCGTGGTGTGGTGGTCATCAACTATCGATTCATGAGTCACCAGACTACTACCATAGCCATGTAATAATTCCGATACATACTGTACAGGTCTCCCTTGGCTCGGATCGCCAAACTCATGCCGGAATGCTTCGCCAGAGCGTGCAGCATGTGGTCGAGGAAGCCAATTCCCGTGCTCACGGTGATCTGCTGTGTCGCGGTGAATTGCGTCGCATGGTGGGCATCTTTGAGAGGGACAATTCCGTGCTTCGCGGCTTCGGCCTCCTTGGGGTCTTCGGGGGCGGGGAAATGTTCGCTTGGTTCAAAGGGAGGGAGGGCGCCTCCGTCCAAGGAGAGTGAGATCTGAATCTTAGTCTCGTTGGTGATCCTGGTGAGGGACGCTGTACGCTGAGGGAGGGGCATTGTGAAGGAGTGCTGATCGAGGACGGTGTTTGGGGTGTTAGTTCGATAGTTCGAGTAAGGATCTGAACAATGTGATCTTTTTGTTTCTAATCTTGTGTCTAGACCGAAAGCAAACAATGAATAATCACGGACCTGTGATTCGGCTCTTCTTTTCCTTGCAGTTTAATTACTTTCACCGATCCCGGGGGGGTTTTTTCTTGGGGCGGAGTAAGTCCGATTGTACAGTATCCGTAATACGGGGCCGTATTCTGCGGTACCCGGAAGAACAGTTGGTCCGGGTGGGTTCTCTGCGTCATTCCGCGGAGCATTTGCTCTGCATCATCCGTATCGTCCGATCTCTCAGGAAAACGAAAACTCAACACGATTACCAACTACGACACCAACCTCTGTTGCAGGGAAAACTATTGCCCATAGGTTCTGTGTCAAGTATGCCTCCGCCGTCGAATCACCGAAAAGATGTTGAACCCCCCGAGGAAATCACCTCGGAAGCTGTTCGAGGATTCTTGACAGGAGCGTTTCGAGTACGTGCTACATCTTGATTTACAACTTGATCTCTTTCCTGCAGAGTTTATTCGCTCTCAGAGCTTGGATTTCTACTACCGTGGTGATCCTGTGTCAGGGATCTCTTGGACCCAGGCTGTAATGCAATCCACTAACAGACTATCGCCCAGTTTGGCTCCGTATCTATCTTAGCGCATATGATCATGATCCTCCCCCACCCTTTCAAGTTCTCTCCCTCCGCAACACCACCTGCACCGTCACAGCCTCAGGCGCAATCCTCTCCCCGACCAGGTCCGTCCATCCTTTCGAAAGACTACCTCCGATCCAGGCTATTCTATCGCCCTCTGGAAGGTTTCTCAGACTGGCTTTCTCCGGCTTCCCGGATCTATCGGGGCTTGACCCCCCAGTACAAGGTTTTTCTCCAGATTGCCGCTATGACTCTAGGAGGCTGTATCTGGGCTGAGAGGAGGGTGAACGACTATATCGATCTCATCCGGAAAACCAAGCGGGCGGAACGATTGGAGGCCCAGAGAGCGGCAAGATATACGGAATAATGACGATACACTTCCTTTTAGCAGACGGAATGAAAAAGGGACCTAGTCCTCTGGGAGTCAGCCTCATTGTCAAGCCTATCCTGAGGACTTCTGGGGTTCTAGCGGATATTGTATGAAGTTGGACTTCTTGTTTCTCCACAAGCTCCGATCGGTCAGAAAGCTACAGGGCACCAGTGTTGCGACTCGACTGTCGATCACCATGAAGGATCGTGATCTGGGACGTTGGTGACACAGTCACACAAATGACGCTCGGCTGCGTGCGTGGATGACATGTTACATGAAGACCCGAGAGACTGTGGCGGAGTCGAGAGAAGAGGATCTTCCGAAGTGTAGACTGCCGAATCGAACTCTTGTCCCGATAGTGAGTTTGATTAGCATCCATCCGGATCGCCAAGAGACTATGTAATTGTATGCATTATTGGGCGGAAGTATAGCTTTGACTTTTTCCGTACCCACAGTGAACCAGAGCCAACTTCGATTGACGAAATTAAAGTGGGGGTGCCAGGGAAAGCTCAAGGCAAAGGAAGTGTCAAGGCATAGATAGACAGAGAGGCCGAAATTTAAACGACTGCCGCACTAGGGAAACCACCTTCTCTCCGCTCCGTGGTATGTATGTACCGTACTCCGTACATGGGTATTCGTAGAGCCGCTGCAGCCTCACTTGGCGGACGAGTCGAGAACAATGCAGGCAACTGGGGCGAGTGGAGCCTTAGTCGCGAAGGCTTCAGCACCGGCTCGCTGTGACGCGCTGGGGATCGGCTTCTCGAAGACGTCTCAAGGCGGAGGAGGATCGCTGAAGGGCTCCATATCTGGGGCGCGGTGAAACAGGAGAACGATCCAGAATTGAAATGAATGGGAGAGAATCAAGTAAATAAAAATAGATAGGAAGGGCGAGGTGAGCTCCGGAACATCAGGGCAATGAGTTGAGGTACTAGATCCAGGATGTGGCATTTGTTTAGGGTCTGCAATGGATTTGACAATGAGCTGAAATCGAAAAGACCTCTTGCATGGATCTCTATGTAGAGAGAGAATGACAGCTGCACCGTTTCTCGGTTGCCTGCCTTTTTTTTTCCTCCCCGTTTCATTGAATATATCATATTGTTATTTCTATCATGAGCTGACTGTCTGAGGATGCGCGATGTGATTGGGCGATTCCCCTTTTGTCCCTCACATTCAACCTCAGGCTGAAAAGTACTTTTTTATTTTCTTTTTTCTTTTTATGGATCCAATTTCCATCCCTTTTCTTTTCTTTTTTCTTTTCCTTTTTTTTTTTTTTTTTTTTTTTTTTTTTTTTTTTTTTTTTTTTTT
>NW_022476117.1:0-95807 GCF_009193645.1 Aspergillus pseudonomiae
CAGGCAAGTGAAGGCGAAAGCGAAACCCCCCCAATGTGAAGTCTTTGGGGAGGCGTGAATCAAAGAAGGCAACCAAAGTTAGTGCTCAGCGACTTTCCATGCCCGTCGACGACAGAAGAGTGACATAACATTTGCTGCACAATGCACGCTGATGGAAAGATCGTGCATTAATTCTTGACTTATAGCCAGTGCTGGAAAATGACGCTTTCACTCTTTCTCTCCCACCCCGGGCCTAAGACTCCAACCCCGGACAATAAGATTCTATTTATCCTTCTATTGTAGGGTTGCAAGAGGACCGTGTCAAGCTGGGCCTCCGACGGTACCATGCTCATTCGTGGACTAGCCACCAGGCCAGAAATATATCGAAAGGGACTTTTGATCGGTAGCAGCTTCCAGAGGGTCTAAACTCCCGGATTACGCTCACCCCACCTTTCGGTGTCTGTTCCGTCGACTGATATTTATTGGGTGCCCCGGAAGCTTCATAGGTGAAGCACTAGGCAGAGCGCGCGGGTTTGAAAGCGCTGAAAAGACCGTTCTGGGGCTTTTCGGTGAAGATCGTCTCACGAGTCTGGTAGCAATGAACTAAGCCCCAGTTTCATAGTAAGATTTGAGTGGATCGGTGGCAGAGCTGTGCATTGCGGGCTGACTTGGTAATGGTATAGTATAGGACGGAAACCACCACAACCTTAGGTAAGACCGGTTGTAGAAATGCCAACAACTTTCAATAATAATATCACTGGTACTTGGATGTAACTCTTTTAGATGTTTCATAAATAAAGAGCACTGTCGATCGATTAGGTGAGCTCCAGCTATCCCTTTGTTCTCTTTTTCTTTTTTAGTTGTTTTGGTCTTGGATTTGCTTTTTTACCCCATAAGGTTTACTTACTTTTCTTACTCGTTCGTGGCTGTGGAGAGAACTGCAGACTAGTAATTAGTCGCATTTCCACCCCCGCATGACGGCTTGCAAATGACGATGCTTCATGCGTGGATATGACTGGGTCTGTTCGAGCTCAGGGATCACTCATGCGTCAATCATCCCAAGCCATGCACCTGACCTTCGGGGTGCAGGTGAAAGTCTGACGATGGTTGGAGTGATCGCCGCAAGTCCCTTGTCGGAACCCTAAATCGGAAGGCCCGGCCCATAACCTCCGTCGAGACTTGTCCAACGCATCGTGAGTAGAGCCACTTCTATCATGAAACCTCAGAACTAAAGACATATATATATATATGCATTTATCTTTCGTACATCAATGAATTGTTCACCACTTGCCGATGTGTTACACACGGAATATCAACGCCAGAGTGGCAGAGTCAGACAGACCATGTGACGTTGTGACTTCCCAGGATGTCTCGTATGCAGGGGCAGCAGCACCGGTGTTTACGTCTGCAGCCATGCCATGACCCCCCAAGTCCAGATCTGCAATTCTCCTTCTCTTTTCTCTTTTCTCTCTTAACGTCTCTCCCCTTTTACCCCTTAGACTAGGTTGTCGGTTGTCTTGCTCCCGCTATTGAACCTAAACCTGGTAAACTGTTGCGTGACGGCGAAATGATTGGATATAATTCGCTCGAGAAACTTGAGGTATACTCAAGGATCCATGTCTGATCGTAAACAATTACGAATTATTACTAAGTTAACGAGTAAACCTAACGTAATTGATAAACGAGCTGCGCACACAATCGAGCTGCGCACCACCCGCAATATGAAAAATTAAAACGATTAAAACACCATGAATTTAGACTTCTATATAAAGATGAGTAGTTCTATCGATTCGAGCAGTTCGTAATTTTATGGCCCTGTACATTACAGCCAGAACATCTAGGGGGTGCGCGTCTAGCCCCCGATTCAGCAGGCTGAGTTCCCTCTGCCTGAATAGCTTCATCTGCCTGAGCTCTGCGCTCTATATAGATTCGGGCGTCAGATACTGATGTACCCCCTTCAAAAGCAATCTGCTTAGTAGAGCGCTTTCGCTTTTTAAGCTGCTTTTCATATAAAGCCTCATATCGCTCAAGCTGATGCTTAAATAGCGTCACGTCGTTTATAGCTCGTTCAGCGCCTTTAATCATTTGATTTAGGCAGGCCTTAGTAGGTGAATCGGGACTGCGAGACCGATTTTTAAGCAGCCTTCTAAGCGTAGATTCTGACTTTTTCAACTGCTTAATTGTATGAGGCGTTTTAGGCGCTGAACTGCCTCGGCTGCTTGGTCTACTACCCGGAGGTGTAGGGGTATTGAGTTGAAGTGCCAGCTGAGATAGAACAGACTCAGGATTCAAAGGAACTAGGCCGGTAGCTCTAAAAGCACTATAAATATTGCTTCCGGTAAACGCCTGTGTACGAGCTTCCGGATAGGCGTCTAAAAAGTCAAGTTTATCGATATGATGAATCCCGCAGCGTATCTTAGATTTAATAAGGCCACCGTACGCGCGTTTTAAAGGTGAGAAAACAGCAACATCAAGCGGTTGAAGCCTATAAGAAGCGTGCGCAGGTATACAGATCGGTATAATATTGTTTTCCGAGCATATCTGATCAAATTGAGGTGTCAGATAACTATCGTGGCTGTTTAAAATAAGTAATCGATATCGTCTGATAGATCGGCCTGCAGTGGCCGGTATAAAATGATTCTGTAACCAACGCAGACTTATTTCATTACTCGTCTAGCCGTTAGGACTGATCTCGATCCTCTAATTAGATGGAACCTTTCGATTCTTATACCAGGCCTCTATATGTACCTTGCCTTTAAATATAATGCAAGGAGGTAGAGCTTATCCATTAGAACTAATACATTCTATAGAAGTGATCCATTCCCGGTTACCCGGCTGCAATAAAAACGGCTTGTCTGGTGTACTAGATCTAGTAATCACTTTGGCAGTAGCGATTAGGCCCATTGCAAACCCGGTTTCATCGAAATTGTAGATATCGGATGAGGCTATGCCGTACTTCTGAATAGTCTCATTTACTTACTGAAACCAGGCATTTAAAATCTTTAGATCTTCTATTTTAGCACGTTGATAGTTATAGCGACGTGCAAAGCAGGTCTTAAGCTCAGGCGTACACTTGGTAAAGTTAGATACCCATCTTTTCCCTATAGTAGTAGGGGAAGAAGTAGTATCCCGTTTTGAAAGTAAGATACTGGCCATTTCATGTACGTATGCTGGCCGAGGAGGTGCTCCACGTTTATCTAGTAATATTATCCACTGCTTAAGCGATTCCTCTTTACTAGTAGTTAATTTATAACCGTTGGCGCGTATATCGCTTCTAAAAGAGACCTCTTTTAGGCGACTGCGTAAGGTAGACTTAGGTAAATTAAACACCTTAGCTGTCTTTCTAAGGCTATTAAATTTATTTTCTTTTAGGGCCGATATAGCCTGTAGAATTCGGCCTTCTTGTTCAACGCGTAATTTTGATGATTTAGGCATTTTTGGTGGTATAGCTGATGTTTAGATCATCTAAGAAATTTAGGCGCGTCGAAAACGCGGGTGGTGCGCAGCTCGTTTATCAATTACGTTATGGGTTTTCAGCTACTAAGGCTCCAAGGCGCCAAGTATGCACGTGATTACACGATCAACTTAGATCAAGACTATACCTGCTCTGGTTTAGACTCACCTCGGATATCTGAAAGATTAGTTGTATTGCGATATGGTTCAGGTTTCGTGATATATCTTGAGTGTCATTCGGAAGTACCAATGGCTATATACGATTACGGTGGATTTCTGGCGAAAGAGGTAGATCGAGACTGGGTTCGCTCAATGGGAAACTCAGAGGAAGTATGTAGCAGCGTAGACTGAGATATACTATATCATCAGAAGGTTCATGGGCATATAGATGACTTTATCTCTAAAGTTATACTTGCTATTGTCTATGCCATAGCTAATAAGCAGGATATGCCTGTATCTTCCTAGATGTTAGTATAATCTGGATCATCAGCAGTGTCCCCTTATGCATATAAGTTGGCGTAAGATACATAGTTAATCAGAATTTGAGGTGACCAGAAGAGATATTCAGAACACACGAGGTGCTAAATTAGATGTATTTATCTCTGAACTGCTTTCGAGGTCACTGTATTATTAGTAAGGCTAAGGTATGATACATCCTAGTTGAGGGAAATGTGAAGAGCCAAAAATAGTGGGAAGTAGAACCAGTGTTTCCTACATGCGAAAGTCCATTCTCCGTCAAACACCTATTGACCCGGTGAGTAACAATGCAGGGCGCCTATCAGCACGCTGAGTTGACTGAACAGAGTTCCTTCAGACTGACTATCCTCCATCCTTCAAGTCCATCCGAAGACCCTGTTCACTTTGTTATAGTTACATCGAATCTTTCCTATAATTACCATGATATTCTAGACTACTACGCTGCGCTATACATTCTAGAGAAATACAGCTTTTCCTTAACTGCCCACCCTTGCATCATCAAAGCATCCATGGTTGCTGGCGGTCACGTGGGATACTTTCAGAATGATCGGAACATTTGCCACCGCCTTCTGTTTTAGTGTCAGGCGTTTTTCCGCCGTCGAGCTGTTCCTTTGACATTGACCAGAATTTCTTCTGCATCCTGGGTTTGACCATCACTGCATTGACATTGTTACCGACCATTTCCCTGACTTTGTCCTCAAAATCACTCACCAAACTGTACAGCTCAAGAACCCCCTTACTTAGTGCTTTGGACTGGCTCCAGCACCGAATTGTATCTGAGCTCCGCTGCCGCCCAAGTTTCCGGCCGCGAGCATTTCGTTCTCACTCACTTCCTTTGTCACCCAAATAGCGACATATTCTGTTCTTAGCTCTATTATATAACGATAAAACACAGCCATGTCAGCAGAAGTTAGTTACGCCGCATCACAAATCTTAGCTTCTGGCAGCGAGCGCGACCCGAGCTATAACGATTTCTCCTTCGTCCCCTTCTTACGCAATAGCTTCGGCTTCGGACTGGCCTGTGATGTGCCCGTCTGCAAGGCGTACAGTGAAGGCCACTGCCCCTTAGGGCCAGCTTGCCCCGATCGACATCCGACCCCATCACGAGTGACGACGTCCACGACCACCGCTTCCGGATTGGCACCGTCTACGACGCACGGGTCACTCGTCTGCAAGCACTTCCTCAAGGGGCTGTGCAAAAAAGGACTCAAATGTGAATATCTCCATGAATACAACCTTCGTCGGATGCCAGAGTGCCAGTCCTTTTCGCGGTCAGGCTACTGCCCGAATGGAGACGACTGTCTGTATCAGCACGTGCGGGAGCAGGCTCGGTTACCGCCGTGCGAACACTACGATCGGGGGTTTTGCCCGCTGGGGCCGCTATGTGCCAAACGCCATGTGCGCCGACGCCTGTGCCAGTACTACCTGGCAGGTTTCTGTCCAGAGGGCAAGGGTTGCGCGGACGCTCATGCCCGGTGGATCGAGAACCTACCCAAGCCGTCAATTAGGGTGGAGAAGACTGAGGAGGAATTGGAGCGAGAGAGAATTTTGATCCGGGAGGAGCAGGAAAGAGAAAAGGAACGTGAACGTGAATGGAGGAGTGAGCGGGGACGAGGGGGTGGATTCATGCGTGGTCGTTTTAGAGGCCGCGGACGTGGGCTATAAGCGGGGACATGTTTTGTGGGATTTCTTTTTGGATAGGAAAGAGAGAAGGTTATTTGTTCGTGGTGGATTTAAGCTTATTATTAGAACGTTTGAGATACCCAAGTTCAGCCATTGACAATCTATTCGTATGTATGATCTAGTGAACCATAATGGCGGCTGCTATAGGGTATGGAAGAGCGTATAGAGTATATCACAAAGGAACAATGCCGCGGCCATTGTGTCTGGTTTCGTGTAACACAGTTTGCAGCCACAGATTTGGCTGTCGATTAACGTGACATGGCGTCGTCGTACTTGCAGAAGTGGATGACATCACGACAGCAAGGCCAGTGCATTGCGATAGTTATCCGAGTCACATTTCCTAGTCGTTGTAGATTACTCACCACAACGGAATTGAAGCGCAGAAGATGGTATCTTTTATTCCCCTGATTGGAAATCATTCTTCCACCTCAATTAGAGATCATTCAGCAAGGTCCTGTTCGATCGAACGTTCTGGGAGCAGGGAAGGGGACCATTTGCTAATCATCAGTAAGACTCAGCTAAGTTACCAGCCATGCGGATTATTGGCCCAGGAGGCGTCGGTGGAGCAATGGACATTCGGTTGGACCCCCAGCAACCCCCCACAGTAGCCCTTCCAGAACCAATCACCCGGCGCTTCTCTCGAACCAAATGGATTCTGTCATCGATTACGGATCATTTGGCAAGCTTCCAATTGAATTCCGGTGTCGAGCTTCTCGAATGGAGGGGGTAGCCCCAACCCCTCGTGGTCAACCGTCTTCCCCAAGGAACGCAATCTCGCATATATAAGAGTTCTCGCCTGGTCCGGCTGATACTTCAATTCTTCCTCCATCTCCCCACTACAACTTCCTCAAAACCCCCCTCTACAATAAAATTAAAACCACATACCGTCGCCATGGCTCCCAAGATCGCTATCGTTTACGTACGAAACTTTGACCGTTCTGCTTATCTTCTTATGCGAGACTCAATGGCTAACGAACTGTAGTACTCCATGTACGGCCACATCGCCCACCTGGCCGAGGCCGAGAAGAAGGGTATTGAATCTGCTGGCGGCCAGGCCGACATCTACCAGTACGTTCACAAAGAAACACCGGTGTAAAGCCCAATTGCTAATGGTCTTTCCATAGGATTGCTGAGACTCTGCCTAAGGAGGTCCTGGACAAGATGCACGCTCCTGAGAAGAAGGATCACCCCATCGCCGACCAGGAAACTCTCCTGAAATACGACGCTGTGCTCTTTGGTATCCCTACTCGCTATGGTAACTTCCCTGCCCAGTGGAAGGCTTTCTGGGACCGCACTGGCGGCATCTGGGCCACCGGTGGCTACTGGGGCAAGTATGCTGGCCTGTTCGTCTCCACTGGTACCCTCGGTGGTGGCCAGGAATCCACCGCCATTGCTGCCATGAGCACTCTTTCTCACCACGGCTTCATCTACGTTCCTCTCGGCTACAAGACCATGTTTGCCCAGTTGGCCAACCTGAGTGAGGTCCACGGTGGTAGCGCCTGGGGTGCCGGTACTTTCGCTGTAAGATTTGCATTTATGTCTCGTGGCCATAACATTTGCTAACATATCACTCTATAGGGCGCGGACGGTTCCCGCCAGCCCAGTGCTCTCGAACTCGAGATCGCCGAGGGCCAGGGTAAGGCTTTCTACGAGCACGTTGCCCGTGTAAGCTTCGCGTGACTGCATGGCAGCGAAGAGACCAAGCCCGGGTCGCAGCCTGCCTCTGCATCACAACAACCACAGCAACAACAAAAAGAACAAACTACAAAGACAGAAGCTTCCAACGCTGCGCAGAATGGCCAGCAGAACGCACAGGGTACACAAGGGCCAAAGAAGGAGAAGGGCGAGGGACCTTGTGGTCTTCCTAAGTGTGTCATTTCTTAATCGGCTCCATTGTATACCCACTTGATCTTTGTGCTTTGTTCGTTTTGTTGTTTGTTCCAACGATACCTGACTTGAGGTCTGAAAATCATACATACCTACACATAGTAATAAAATACTTCATGAATATTTCAATAACGAATGGTGTATTGTAGCTCAGTAGTAAAATAGAGGTGGTAAGAAACTCAAAGTAGATTTCTATTCTGTTCATAATCCGCTTCTGAGAAATCTCCGAAAATAAATATTCTGTAGATCTCTAACCCAATTAGAATGAAGGCCTCAGCTACCTAATAATAATTAGCTACTAGCATCGGTATTCAGATTACGCATTGTACATAAGCTCTGTAACTGTTTTCTGCGGGGTTCTGGTACTAGGGCGGTAACCGGCGGCGATGACGATAGAGCTGTTCCGCCTTCTCGTCTTCTCCTCCAACTTAAGCTCTCACTTACTTTCATCTTGTCTTCAAACCCGCCACTGCCTCTCACTATACCTTATACTTTCCCATCGTCATGATTCCATGAGCTCAATCAATATTTAGGTATACCCATAGACAGCATTACTCACTGCCACTCAACTACCTTACACCTTAACTCTTATCAACACCAAATCCTTCCCTATGGCGTCTCGGCCGATCGTTCTGAGATTCGAAAGTCGGAACGGCCAGTTCCGGTTGACAGTCAGCCCACAAGAACTATTTCCCTCACTCAAGCAGAAGGTATGGTTTGAATAACTGTATCAACCGTGTTCCTGCATCTCACCGGGCGCTAGCTGGATGCTAACAGTCCCATTTGTAGATTTTGGAGCACCTCCCTCCAGATACTGAACCCTCTTCGATAAATCTTTCCAACAAGCCCATAGGTACCGGTGGAGACGAGAGACTTTTGGACACTCTCGATGGTATTGCGCTTGGAACTGTCGGTCTAAAGTCAGTTAGCCAGTATTGGGTGGTGTCTTTACTGCTCTTGAGCTTGCTAATGCTGGAAGTAGACACGGAGACAAGCTGTACCTTGGCTATCAAGAAAAGCAAAACTTGCAAGACGGCTCTGTAAATGGTAATGCTACGGATGGGTCTTCCCGGCGTCTGAATGGAGCCCCTGTCCCGCAAACCGAAACCGTTTCGATTCGCCCCCAACCTACCTCACCGACCGCTACAATCAAAAACCCCTGGGATGTAGTCCAGCAGTCGCCCCTTGACGATGCGTTGGATAAGAAAGATGGGAAAATAAAGCGCAGCCGTGACATGAAAATGTGCAAGCATGGTCCCAAGGGCATGTGCGACTACTGTATGCCACTCGAGCCTTACGACCCCAAGTACCTTGCAGAGAAGAAGATCAAGCACTTGTCATTTCACTCCTATTTGCGGAAACTCAATGCTGCGACCAACAAAGCTGAGCTCAAGAGCTCCTTCATGCCCCCACTCAGTGAACCATACTACCGAGTAAGACGGGATTGCCCGTCGGGACATCCTTCGTGGCCCGAGGGAATCTGCACCAAGTGCCAACCAAGTGCGATTAGCTTGCAGCCTCAAGAGTTTCGTACTGTGGACCATGTGGAGTTCTCTTCTCCTGATCTTATTAACTCGTTGCTCGATTTCTGGCGTAAGTCCGGTGCTCAAAGGTTGGGATTCCTCTACGGTACCTACGAAGAGTACACCGAGGTTCCCTTGGGAGTCAAAGCCGTGGTCCAGGCGATCTATGAGCCACCTCAGGTGGATGAGATTGATGGCGTCACGCTTCACGAATGGCACAATGAGAAGGAGGTGGACGAGGTCGCACGCTTGTGTGGCCTTGAGAAAGTCGGCGTTATATTTACTGACTTGCTAGATGCTGGACAAGGGGACGGCTCGGTTGTCTGCAAGCGGCACATTGATTCATACTTCCTTTCGTCCCTAGAGATTACATTCGCAGCGCGGTTGCAAGCCCAATATCCGAAAGCAACCAAGTGGAGCCGGACTGGTCGATTTGGTTCCAATTTTGTCACTTGTGTTCTCAGTGGAGACGAGGAGGGTGCTATCTCGGTAAGCGCCTACCAGGCCTCGGTTGCGGCAGTTGAGATGGTCAGGGCAGATATTGTCGAACCGTCTGCGGAGCCCTCGGTCATGCTCGTACAGTCCGAAGAGGATGACTCTGGGAACAGGTCCCGGTATATACCCGAAGTTTTCTACCGAAAGATTAATGAATATGGTGTTAGCGCCCAGCAAAACGCAAAACCAGCATTTCCTGTTGAGTATCTCTTGGTCACTTTAACCCATGGGTTCCCCACGGAATCCTTTCCACTTTTTGTTGAAGGTAATTTCCCAATTGAGAACCGTGAAGTCATCGGCGAAAGCCAGGAGCTTCGTCATGTCGCCAAAAAGCTCGTTTCCCACGGCGACCCTGACAAGGCGATTCGCGCCGTATCCGACTTCCATCTTCTGTGTTTCCTCCACTCTCTGTCCACATTCAGCCAGGTAGGCAACACCATCATAGATTGGTTTGATGATCGCTATAAGCATTGACACAACAACAGGACGAGGAAGCACTCCTCGGCCGCGTTGCGACAACACACGATCCCGCAGACGGAGTCCAGTTGATAAACACCCCCGGGTGGGCGACGTTGGTAACAATTCTTCAGGAAAGTGGTGAGCGCCCCCCTAAGCGCCCCTGGCTGAGCTCGGCCGATTCTCCACGCGCAGTGCCCCAAGCCGGAAAACGTTTATTCCCCTCAAGGCCTGAATCTCCAAAATCAGAAAGTGAACAGCTTGCTAAGAGGTTCAAGGGAGCTAGTCTAGAGTGACTGGTCGATCCGAGCCGCGTAGCCACATTCCCCGTCGAAAAATCATTCACCCTGCTCCCCTCGGTCAAAGCTGTCATGCCATCAGGCGTCTTGGCCTAGCGTACGCCGGCTGTGCAACAACGTGGTCGTGCCTTGAAGTCTTTCTTGATCTGTTCTCCGACTCCCGCCAACCCTATGCATATATTTCGGCTGGTTTAGATCCCAGGTTGTGAGGCCGGATGTCTTGTGATATAGCTCAAAGATATTAGATGGTATGGATGGAATGAAGCTACGTTGCTGGAAAAAGTCGAGTACCCGAGCTGCGAACTTTCTCAGGGACAACTACTGGTGCCTCAACTGCTCGTGATTCTATAATAGTTGGTTGGATTCACAAGTTTGTGTGGACTGCCTACACTGATTACAGGAAGTTAAGCACGCCTGCAGTTAAGATAACAAAGAGTGCACAGTGAAGTAGACTAATACGTGAATCACACCACAATAGGCCCGTAAATATTAACCTACCACACATGAGGGTTTGCAACAACGCCAACCAGAAAGGGGTAACATACAAAAGAACTAACCCAAAATAAATCGAGAAGAAAATGACATGGAAGAGGAGGCTTGAAGAGGTAGAAAAGAAAAAGACATGAGGGACAAATTACTTCTTCCCCTTACCTTTGACCATCTGCTTCAATCTTTTCTCCACAATTGACCGGCCCTCAGCCGACCTCCACACCTCATGTGGTGCCCCACGAACAATATCCCAGTTCTTGAGATTCTTTGTCACTTTCGTCAATTCCTCCTGGGCCTTCCTCCATTTTTCGCTCTTCCGGACTTCGACCCCAGAACTGATGACCGTCAACGGCGTGTCAGGCATCTGGACGTGCCGCGCGGTCTGTATTTCCGAAGCAGTCATGGATTTGGCTACCAAATTCTCCTGCAACTTGGCCCGGATGACCTTGGCAGTTTGATAGGCGCTACGACCGATGACGCGGTCCTCCCGTGTCCGGCCCTTGAAGATGGCTCCGGCGAGTCGATCGAGACCGAGAGGAGAGAGTACACCCCGAACCCAGAGGATGAAGCCTCGTCCCGGTGAGCCTAGACTGTCCAGGTAATCCTCATGCAGGGTGTCAATGAGCATGATCCCGTCTATCTCGAGGAGATGTCGACTGGCAAAAATGCGACTGTGGATGCCGCCTACTCCGGCGGAGACCAGGACCCAGGGGCCTTCTTCGCCGGCAAGAGCGAGCGCCTCAGACAGTGAGTCGGCTGCCATGCCAGCGGAGTAAGGGGACGGCGCGTTGTCGGACCAGCCGTATCCCGGTCGGTCCCAGTAGCAGTAGCGTTCGATTGAGCCGTTGCGGTACGCATCATCGATAAATGGCTGCAAGGTGTGTTCGACTGGTCCGTGATTACCTTCCAATAAAACTGTGGGAATGGGGTCTCCGCCTTCGGTTTTGCGACCTGGGTTGCCGACGCAGTTTAGATGGACCTGGTAGTGGTTGCCATTGACGTAGTACTTCTTGCCTGGTGCAGCAAGGGAGGAGTCTTGAATGCGGATGATCAACGTTGCGGTGAAGAGGATGGAAACGATGGCAAGGAGCGCCATAATGATGGTGGCAATCAGCACCGCCAGCCATTCTCGGAGGGGACGGCGCGTCTCTTCGCGACCTGTCAGACGCTCTTCCTCTTCTTTTTTACCCCATGCGACGTAGCGGTTCTGCCCAATGGCATAGATGGAGATGAATGTCGCCCAAACGACGGAGGCGATACCCACCCAACCTTCTTCGACACGAATATGACCTACACCCAATATGATGCACATATCAACTAAGAGGAAGACAAATAGAATCGCGCCACATATTGTCATAGGCTTTGACGGTACGGAGAAGAATAGGAGCGCGATAATCAGGTAACCGACTGTTAATGAGGTATAGGCGAAGCTGAAGAATCCGGACCCCCGGGTGTGCATCATCGGCGGGCTGACGAATATGGAGACGAGCAAGAAGGCCCACCATATAAAGCTTATCACGAGGAAGAGTGAGGAGAGGGCTCGTAGAGCTCGAACGCTCCAGAGGTTATACGGAGAGACCTTGCATTTTCAATGTCAGCGGGATAATGCATTTGGTCAACATTTGAGGTGGGGGTTTGTTCAGCTTACTGCAGGATCATCAGGTCTCAGATAAGCGTTATCATCGCGAGGGAGGAGTCTCGTGCGCTCATCTGGCTCTCGATAGTGTGATTCACGATAGTTTCTGGAAGACCCCTCATCCCTTGTCTGTGATTCCTCCCTTTCGGGGTCGTCTTTTTTCTTGTTCCACAGTGCGACCATTGTGTGCTATATTGGTGCAAAATGGTAGATCTTATAGCAGCTCACGGAGTGGATCCTTTGTGTGAAGCAGAAAAGAAAGAGGAAGCAATAGTTCGAGTCCAGAGTAATTGAAATGCCAAAATTTCTCAGAGTTGAGGTGACGTCATGGGTAGGACATGCACCTACAGGATTAGCACGACAAGAGTAAGCTTAAATTTGAGGAAATACTAAGGATCAGCGGGTATAGAGCAATGATGCACCCGGCCTCCATATCAGCGGTAATGCAGGGAGCTGAAACATTGGAATGGTTGGTGAAGTCATCGATTGCTCATGCCCGCATAACCATGGATTGGCCAACATAGCGACGCCAACCAGCTAGAGGACATGATCTTCTGGAAATACAATAGGTGGCTTCTCTTCCAATCGGTAGTGCTGATACCTGGGTGGGATGTGGACGTCATTTTGAAAGATATTGGGTCTAACATGAGGGGGAAGGAGAGACTTAGAAGGAGGAGGACTATAGCAATGGTTAAAGATACTTCCTTCCAGGTCATATGACCACTGAGCAATTCTTCATGCCATGTTTCGATTCTACTTTCTAGAAGAGTCTCGGCACTTGAAGCCGAATAGCTCACCGGCTGGTTACTAGAAATTAAGGTATATAGGTTAAAACAATCCAGGTCCATCCGGTTCAGTATTTCCAGACCTGGGCGTGGTCCCATGACGTCATTGGGGATGAGTGGCCGGCCTGAGGCAGGGAAATGAACTCCTCTCCAGATCAACGTTTTGGATTTATTGTTCCTGTGACACGACTTCCAGGCACAGAAATCAATCACTGTCCGGTCCTCGAATAACCTCAGCTTCAGGACTCCTGGAAACAAATCCCCGAGGGTTCAATTCCCCAGACAACTAAGTACAATAGAATCTCCTCCAGATCATACGGTCCGTCCTGCCGATCATCTAAGAAGATCCATTCATCCCACCACCCCACATGAGCTCCCGTCCACCCTCCCACCAGAGGAAAATAGCGCCCAATTTACCAGCACCAAATATACCATAACCCACCCCCATGAGTGAACTGCAGAAATCCTTCGCCAAAGCAAAACTGGCCAAGCTTCCTCCTGAGGCCCCACCATTCTCCATGCATCCATTCCGCGATGAAGAGGATTCCGAGTCCGCCTCATCAACGGGGACCGTGGTTCCCTCCCCTAGTCGGCAGCTGTTTGCTAGGTCGCGAGGGTGAGTCAATCGTACCCTTGTGATACTGAATTGCTGCTACTGTTGCTTTTGATTGTGTCATTTGTGACTTTTAAATATTAATGCATCTGGGGTGGTCTTCGTTTCTTTGGTATATACTAACGCACGCACCTCAGATCCAATTCCACCGAAACTTTAAATTGGACCGACTTCTTCACTGAAGAGCTGTTTTTCGTTCAAGAGACAGATTCCGCGCGCATAAGACACCATGTATACCTGACTCCACCCACAAACTCGGGCCCGCTCTTCGTCATGCACCATGGCGCCGGTTCCTCAGGGCTCTCATTTGCAGCCTGCGCAGAGGAGATTCGCAAGATCCTCCCCAATGCAGGGATCCTCTCTATCGATGCGCGAGACCACGGCCAGACGTCTACATCCACGGAGACGGGAGAAGGAAAGGTCGAGTTGGACTTGAGCTTGGGGACTCTCAATCGGGATTTGGTTTTCGTTGTCCGTGAGACGCAGTCGAAGATGGGCTGGGCGAGTCTACCGGACATTATCCTTGTAGGACATAGTCTGGGTGGTGCAGTTATCACAGATGTGGCGAAGAAAGGAGAATTGGGTGCGAAGGTATTAGCTTATGCGGTTTTGGATGTTGTCGAAGGTATGTCATTTTTGCAGGAGAAACCCGCTGCTGGATCGCTGGTTAGCCTAGAATGGACAGAAGCCTGCTAACTGCAGATACAGGCTCGGCAATGGACGCTCTACAAAGCATGGAAAAGTATCTTTCTACACGGCCCACACGGTTTCCCTCCCTTGCCTCAGGGATTGAATGGCAGTATGTCTTTATCCTATCTAAATCACAGACCTCTCAAACTTGCCTTGTCTACTGAAGGCATACATACACCATGTCCTAACAATATCAGCACCCGCTCCCGCACAATTCGCAACAGAACCTCAGCTCGAGTCTCCGTGCCTTCCCTCCTCTACGAGGAAACAACGCCCACCGACCCCTCAAAACCATGGGTATGGCGCACTAACCTCGCCGAAACGAAGCCCTTTTGGGAAAATTGGTTCATCGGTCTGAGCAAGAAATTCCTTGAGGCTCGTGGCGGAAAATTACTTCTTCTCGCCGGAACAGATCGTCTAGATAAAGAGTTGATGATTGGACAAATGCAGGGGAAGTATCAGCTGCAGGTATTTCCCGAAGCAGGGCACTTCGTACAGGAAGATCAGCCGGTCAAGACGGCTCAGGTGCTAGTAGACTTTTACAAGAGAAATGACAGGAGTGCTTTGGTACTGCCACCTAAGGTAGCAGATATGCAAGCCTCCGCGGCTATGAAACAGGGAGCCGGAGCTGTTCCACCTTTTGGGAGGGGGCAGGGTTCTCACAAACCATAGATGGCAGTTATCATGTCTATACAGTATACAAATGTACAAAGGCGAAAGTATAATGAATATGACTATCCGTAGATCATCGATACCCATGTGAATGATCTTGTACTTGTACTAGAATCCGATGGGTTATTCTTTTATGCTCACGAAGTTTGTCCGTTGTATCAAACCAATTAACTTAATGATATGATCATGCCTTGTATCTCCAGATGTTCAGCCTGCAAACCGGAAGTAGAATCCAACTAAGAAGCTAATACATAGCTAATTTTAGCTAAGTTGCAACGGCCACCAACACCATCCCATTAGAAACAAGCCAGGGCGCCGTCTAAGAAAAATCCAGCCACCAAATGCATGTGACCATTAATGTCCCCAAAATAATGTTGTAAACCGCAAAGACAATACAAGAAGACAAACAAAATTGTTCAGATGAAAGAAAACAACCGGGTATCTGGCGCCGTTTTGCATAAAATTCATCCTCCCCTTAAGGAAGATAAGCGCCTCCAGCAATGATCAGATTCATGTTGGTGAATTTCACTTTATAGACAGGACTCTTCTTAGTCGGGAAGGCACTGATTTGGTCCGGACTGACGACCACGTCTTTGCCTTTCTTCTTTGGAGCAACTGAGCTTGAGGCTTGTGTACCGGAGGCGGCAACATTACCTCCATCGACCTTGGTGCCTGCACCACCCTCTCCCACTACACGACCTTGTGTTGAGTCTTGAGCAGGGCCGGTGACATCCCATACGCGGACGGTCCCGTCAGCGCCACCGGACACCAACACGGTAGACTCAACGCTCCAGCTTAAGGACCAGATACCGCCCTTTCCATGGCCGCGCATGCGCTTCAAGAGCCTTCCGGGCGCAAGATCCCACAGAAGAATGGATCCGTGGTCATCTGCGGAAGCAAGGAGCTTGCCGTCTCGGCTGCATGTCAATGCCGTGATGTTACCGGTGTGGCCGGTGAACATACGGACAGCATTTCCTGTGGTCACAGCCCACATGCGTACCGTATGATCTGAGCTTCCGGTGAAGACATAGGCAGAGTTCGGGTGGAAGCAAATACAGTCAACATCTTGGTCATGTCCAACGAAAATACGTTGCTGGCGGATATGGTCTGTAACCCAGAGACGGGCAGTTTTGTCATGACCTCCGGTAGCAAAGTAGTGCCCATAGGGACCCCACTGAAGATCCCAAACGGGTTGATCGTGTCCCTTATAGACGACCATGCATTGCCATAGATCCAACGACCACAGCCTGATTGTCTTGTCTGCCGAAGACGAAAGAAGCCAGCGAGCATTTGTCGGTGCTATAGCATTTTCCGTGCGTGTTATAGATGGAGCGAATGCTACAGCATACACTGGTCCCGAATGCCCAACCAGGCGGCGAGAGTTCGATGGTTGCGTCTCGTCCACACTCTCGTAGGTCGATGGGATTCTCTTTCCATCCAGACTCCAGACACGAATATATGACTCTTGCATACCAGCTGCAACGAGCATGTTGTCATCCGAAAAGTCGAGACAGTTAATTCTGGGTAAAATCAGCAACTTTGAGTCCGAAGAAGCAAGGCAAGAGACTCACCCGTCATAAGTATTGTGGAAAGTAAACATGCAAACACTGACGGCTGGCCCAACGCCGCCAGTTCTTCCTTCAATCCGAAATCTATCACGGTTCTCTTTAACCTTCTGAACCTCCATGGCAACGTCACGAGCAGTTGATGGTGGGTAAGGAATATCGGCGCGAGTAGGGGATTCATCATCGTCCTCCTTTTTGATCATCTGGTCGAACTCCTGCACAAGAGTATTTTGGCCTGGGGCCGGTGGGTTTTTGATGTCTTCATCCCCAAGCTCGCCTCTCACATCGGCTTCGAGGGTCTGCTCCATTGGGAGTTTTCCGAGCCTAAGCCTGGGCAAGGTTCCAGCCATAGCGGGGTTATCACCTGTATAGGCAGAGCCAGGGTGATGTCCAGGTATACCCTCGTCTTCAGTAGGGAACGTCTGGCCCGCGCCAGCTTGACCCAGCATGGCGGCGAAGCTGAATCTATCGTCGACGGCACGTTCCTTGGTGATGATAGTGCAGTAGCTGCTCAGAATGGCGGACATGACGGAGCCGCCCTCCTTTTGCTTGCTCTCGAGGAACTGCATAAGGTTCGAGAACGCCGGGTTGCTTAGAACTATGCGATATTTGTTCCCACGATACAGCTTGGCAGTTGAATTATCTTGAACATGCTCTGGTAGAGCGATTGGCTCTAGAGCGCGAACATCCTCAGTGTGTTCAGGCAGAAAAAGGTTCTTGTTAATATCGAAGAATTGCTTCGCATCTTGAGGGTAGAAAGATGTGACCATATTGAGGAAAGAATAAACAAAGAGCGGCCAAAGAACGCGTCTAAGCTCCGGCTACAGAGGGTCAGAAGTAATCTTTACTTCATGCGAACAGTATCCATACCTTATATAGGTCTAGGTTGTCTTCAACCCAGACTTTGAGCAGGTCTGTCGCCAAGTTAATTACATTGTACCAAGCTTGGAGCACCATGACTAACTTACCGAAACCAAGTCTGTACTTGGGACGTGCATCCTCTCCGAGAGGAGGTAAAGGGCGACCGTCTATTTCTTGATTCGCCGACTCCATGCGAAGCATGGCCTCGGTACGACTATAGCCCTTCTTGGCCAAGTAGTCGATGACCTAAGGTGGAGGACGTCAGCATGAAGTTGACAACAGAACTACGTGCGAGTCTGGCAACAAAACAAAGAAAACACAACATTAAGGACGGAGCTAAGATGGAACGCGTATACAAGGTTCCAGTGTGGTATACATTAGGTCCAAACATAAGAGTAGACATGTCACTTTGAGCTTAAGTTGAAACATAGTATGCGATAACACAGATGGGGAGGAAGCTCCACATTTATGGTTTACCAGGACCGCGGGAACGCATACACCTCGGGAAACATAATTGAGTATCCAAATATAATCGCACAGCGACTACTTACTATCTGGTTCAAATTCTGCTGAGACATCGCACCACTGGGAGGAGGTGGAGGGGGACCCGGCGTTGGAGCAACTGGGGTAGTAGCACCCATTGACTGTTGAGGAGGCATTGACATTCCACCACCAGGCCCCATGCTTCCACTTCGGGGCGCAGGGCTCGGGGCCCCGCCTGGAGCAGACATGGCCCTGGATATCTAATTTGAGGAGGCGAAAATGCCTAACCTGAGAGAAATGATGGGAAGATAGTGAGCAGAGGGATGGTGAAGGTCAAAGTAAACGGGAGCTTTTGCAGCGTCACGTTCTGATATTGCACTATATCACTTTGGGATTAGTTTGGTTCCCCGGCTTAGGTAATCCGATTCTAGTGTTCCCCATGCCAACTCACGTGATGCAAGCTTAGCTGCCTTCGCATCTTCATATTGCAGTCCTAGACGGAGCCTTACCTTTTGTATCGGCCTTTTCTCTTTGATTCATACACAAGCGCAACAATGGCGGACAGCAAGGAGGCCGGGAAACCAGACCAACTTTTTACATCGGCGGATCGCATACGCCAATTGAACGAAGTGGACAAGGTAAGAGGTGCTTCGAGCGGAGAAGCAGTACTTCGAGCGACAAACAACTAGACCGTCATGAAAGGCCCAATTGCTCACTAGTGCTTTACAACTACAGGACGTGGCAAGACTAATTCATTCCGCTGGCCTCGCGATACAAGCCCTCACCAACGCCAGATCCAGCGACTCGGCAGGAGATAACTCCCTCGACTCCCACAAAGCTCGTTTCAAAGAAGCTACATCGCAGTATTTTGCTCTCCTATCGTCTATCGACGTGCGATTGCGCCGTCAGGTCTACGCCATGGAAGAGGCTTCTATACTTGCTCCAGATTCGTCCTCCAGGACAGGCGATCTACCTGGCGCGAGCGGGGGAACTGCGGCAGCGGCAAACCCGTTGGATGTCAGTTGGCTGAACAGCCGAAAGGATACTGTAGGCAAGGATAAAGAGGCAGAGCTTTGGGCGGCTGCAAGAGGATTTGTCGAAAAGATTAGCAATCCTGGGGTGCAGGCTGAGAATAATCGTGAGGGGATGGAAGTCGATTGATCATTCATTTCGCACGCACCCCACTTCGAAAGGAACCAACCGATAACTCCCAAACATTGGATATAGTTGTTACAATAAGGTGATCGATATTTGTCACCTTTGCACAACGGTCCATCCCAGGGGGTATTCCTAGTCTCACCTTTGCCTCTCTTTTTACTCTTTTTACTGTCTTGCCGAAGACTCAACGAGCCTCGGCATTTATGATACCCAAACCTACTGAATCAAAGATTCTGTCGATTTTAATATTAAAGATCTTGCACAGGGATACAAAGTATGTTCTGCTGTATAATTTTGATCCCGCAATTTGTACTTCTGCTACGAGTTTGCTACTCTCGATATGCTAGCATTGTCGAAACAATGTGAGTCTTAGATCTCCAGGAACCTTAGCTCGAATCTACATACAATAGGCTAGAAGTGCAATGTTGGAAGGCGCAAAATCGAAGATACACAACATACTACTACCGTGACTAGTGTAGTAGCTAGATAGAGTTGGTAGTCACCAGTGACTACCTGTGCATGGACATAATCATCTCCCGCTGGGTAGCGCGGTCTTTGCTTGCTTCCGATAAGGAAGCCAGGCCTATGACATATTAGTATACAGTGAGAAGACCGTAAATAAGGGAAGCATACTCCGGAGTTCGCCCACAACATCCTTCGCTTTACCGAAGTAGACCTCCTCTATACGCACAACGAGGTTAGTATGTCACTCAGAGATGTACAGCATCTACAATGCAAGCCAAGAACTGTGAAACATACGCAACAGGTTCCTCATCTTCAGCTCCATATCCTCAACGAGTCGACCGACATTAGCAACGTGGCTTGCATCGGACTCAACCGGCAAGTCCACCTCCACTTGTCGGGTCATGTTACCGCTTAGGTCCATTTCGCCCAAAGACTCGGTCTCGTTGGCTAGATGGAGGATAACAGTGCTGGTCAGCTTGTAGTGGGACATACGAGCCCGATCGGTAGCTTCAAACACGTGGATGCTGTCCCATTCTCCCGAGCTCTTCGCACCCGGCGTTACCCCTGAGATGCATCAGCACAAGATCCACCACAATTTCACTCTCTTCCCAGGCATTAAAGACAATCACCAACCCTTCTTCAAAAGTATGACTCCGGCGAAACCATCGTCCAAGTCCCAGAAATAGACGCTGCCTACACCACCCTCGTAGTACAGCTCCCGGTAGACGTCGAAAGCCTCATTAGCCGCCACTTCGAGCTTTCTCACCCTCTCGCTAGGAACGGTTCCATCATCCAATGGAGGATCGAACTCGTTGCTCCAAGGGGAGCGGTAACTATCACCATCCCGGTTGTAGTCGCAGAGCAAGTAGTCACGGTTGGTCTTGGAGCACCGGCGGATCTCGAGGGGCTGGTCAACGGAGGAAAGGAGGTCTTCGGTGAGGTCAGGGACAATAGAAGTAATCGCCTGAAGGTTCTGCTTGGTGTCCCGGGGGTTCAAGCGTCGCAGGAGGTCGCTGGTTGCAATTACAGTCAGCTCTCGGCCTGCGGCCTGAGGTGGGGTACGGGGTTGGCTTGGTTTTCGTATTTCGAGAGGGGTGTAGCATGCATGTTGCAGATTTATGCGTTCGTACGGATGGTGTACTTACAGCGCACTGTCGAATTGAGCGTCAGCCATGGTTGGTAAGCTTCAGAGAATGTCTGGTCGGTATTGTTGTTTACTCTGTTCTCCAGACTGATTTCAAGTTGGCCGGAACGGAGGTGCGTCGTCGGGTGGGTGGGGCCGTGGCAATTGTCTTTTAACCTTAATGCCTAAGAGTGCTTCACTGATAGCGCATGGCTGTTTCAATGATCGGCCTGCCTCTTCGCCTTGAATAACGATTATTTGAGTATCATACTATTCCAGATGCATCGTCAAGGTGAATACCCGATTTTAGGTCAACTTTAATACAATGTGTCCATACATACTCGTATCCTTGAGCCCAAAGCATGAACCGCGTCGCATACATATTTTAATACGTTCGTGGCAGGTAAACCATTCAAGGTTAGTGTAGTGTAAAGTAAGTTATTGCAAATAAGTATCGCATTTATAAATATCTTTAGATGTACTGGGACTTCTTTAAGACCTTGGATTTCCGTGTCTACTAACGACCTATTACTAGTACAATGCCCCATGAATATCCAAAGCATTCACATGAATTCTCTATTTATAAAATCACCCGGGGAGTGAGTGAGAAAGCCAGCCATTCTGCTGACGACAAGAATCCCTGAAATGACGTTTCCCTTCCCTTAATTTGTTTCCTGATCGAACGAAAGCTATAGGAAGAGGGGTATATATCTCAGTGAATTATGTCCGTGGCATGCCGAGCCATTTATCTACCTAAAATCTGATAGATGGGAGAAAACGCTGCGTCAAGTCTTCAGTCTGGAATACCAATGTCTCTCGGACAGCTTTGTCCATTAGATTTCCAACTAGCTTCACTTTTACGTCTATAGCCATGACTCACTGGGAGATCAAGCCTTGCAGCGTTGCTGACGCCCCTGCTCTAGCATATAATAACATGTCAGCCTTCTGGGGAGACCCGACATGGATTCTTTTATGGCCCAAGGGGGTCACACTGGAGTTTCTAATTGAGCAATGTACAAAGCGCTACCCCAATATCCTACTGCGCACACGTCAGGAGGTCCGTCATCAGAAGGCTGTTGATCCTCTTACCGGCGATCTTGTCGGATATGCCCGCTGGATACTGCCTCCTACCCACCTTACGACAAAAGATGGGAGCTCACAGTGGGTGGATGCTCAAGTCCCGGATGTTAGTGATGATGAGAAAAGAAAGTTCCAGCAGTTAGCAGAGCTTGCGTGGTGGAATGGTAGAAGCGATATGCGTTCTATCGATGATATCAATGATGCGGTAATGGACCGTATACTCGCGCAAAGGCCGTATATCAGTAAGTGCGATTTATTTGTTGTTTTCAAGTAAGACCCAGCATTGCTATGTTGCAAAGACTGATACTTGATTGCCTTCTAGAGCTCGATTACCTGGCTGTTCACCCCAAAAATAAAGGCAAGGGAATTGCCACAGCACTTGTTGCTAGCGGCATCAGAGCAGCTCAGTCCATCGATGTGCCCATCGTTGCAATGTCTTATAAGGCAGGACGTGGGGTGTATACGCATCTAGGGTTTGAGGAGGTTGATCGGGTGATTCAGGATGACTCGCAATATGGTGGTGCTGGTGAATATGGGGCTTACTTCATGATATATGGTGCCAATATCTGATCCCAAGAAAAAAAGCCACATATCAGGCTTCATGGCCATGATATGTGATTCATCATCGTGCAGTGTTAAGCGTCGCTTGCCTCTCTGGTGCATACTGCATAATAATTGGCAATAGACTAGTCTCTTGGTTTGTTCATATATGGCAGATATTATCTACTAGCTCTCTCCTCTGTTGAAACAAGTACATAACTTTATCAAATATTAACCTGGGACTGAGACCGATATACTAGTCTACTCTACGTCGAGTAAATGGATGTGAAATGAAGATACGGCATATACATCAGAAAAGTAAAATTCACATTAGTTGTGTATAAAATTGCCAAGTGCATAAGTTCTTTTTACGTATACGAACTATACTCTCTCCGTCAAATTTTGAAACAGACATTGCATGGTGGATAAATCAAGAGCTCTCTGTTGCCGCTCATGTCTCTTTTGTGTCATGAGTTGCAGGAGTGTTGAAGCTCTTATCCGAGAGGAATTTGCAGCCACTGCTTTGACAACGCCTTCTGTAAGAGGAAGCTGTCTCTCTTGAGTATTCGCCAATATGATATTCAATATCGAACTTGGTGCATCTGGGCCCGAATTGGTTGCTGCTGATATGAGCACTGCTTCTGTGATTGGCAGACTCTCCCCCTTCTGCTTAAATAGATACTGTAGAATTGATGCCCCCTCTTTCTGATTACCCGCTGCAGCTATAACGACGTTCTCGGTGATAGCCAGAGTATCCCCTCTCTCTTTGAATAGAATCTCCAAAATACTGCCTCCATACCCAGTGTTGCCTGCTGCAGCCTTAACGACCTCCTCTGTGATGGGAAGACTCTCCCCTATTTGCTCAAGAAGAAGGTTCATCACAAAATACCCCTCAGGATTCCCTGCCGCTGCCCTAACAACTTGCTCTGTAATGGGGAGAGTGTTCCCCTTATGCTCGAAAAGGATCTTCAACAAATCAGCACCTAGGTCGTGATGGTCTGCCGCTCTCCTAACTATGTCTTCTGTGATAGGTAGAATATCACCCGCTTGATCCAACAGAGCTTTCATCGCCGAAGTGCCATCTGGTGACCTGCCAATGCCGCACAAGCCGGACGTCAACACATTATACTTAGACGGAACGGCTATTGTAAGGATATCATGCAAGACGGTGGGATTGGGTGGAACATCCTTATGGTGAAATTTCGCATTCGAGGGTTGTGAGTTGTGTGACTCCCCCTGAACTGTTGCTCGATTCTTTGCTTGCAGAACGTCCGTTGTAGGGGCCCAGTCCCACTGGAGAACGAGGTCATGAAGAACGCTTGCTTCCGAAGGAGGCCCATGTGAATCCCATCCCCTGGTATCATGTAAAGCTTTATGCCGTGGAACCACGCTGCTCATAATAATTCTCAGTCCACTATTCGATATTCTTACAATAGTTGGAGCCGAAGCTCCCTGGAGCAGGCAGACAATGTCACCCGCGCGAATTGGCTCCGCCGGGGTTTGGAGCAGCCACTGTACGCCCGAATTCATGAACTGATACAGTGCCTCTACTGTATCGCGGAATAGAACTTTAACCTCCTGTCTGTCATATCGTGAGCCAGGCGTTGCGACCGACTTGATTATCCCCAGCACATAGCCCTTGCCTTTTATAACTGCTGCCTCTCGGTCAGGCCACGTCTTGACGGAAATATTAGGCGAAATAATATACTTGATCACACGCTCGAAGACCTTATTCCATGGGAGCCTGTAGTCTGGCTTCAGAGCCTCTGTGTCAGGGTCATCAGAACACATGCCGAGCAATGCGTATATTTTATCATGCAAGCAGGAGGCATGGCGAGTATGGTACATATCAATCAGTTCACCTATGGACAGTGTGCCACGTGTGTTGAATTGATAACTAGGACGAAAAACTGCATCTTTAATCAGGTGATACGCTGACTGCACCAAGCCTTGGAGCCTTGGGTGAGCTGTGCGAAGAACTTCTAAGCTCTGCAAGCCCGAGATAAACGCATAACCATTCATCTCCACAGGGCCACACATAACTACAACGTCACGGGCTAGGGCCACCTCCTGGAGTACCTATAACAGACTAGTTAGGAAAGACTTATCAAATCCGATTACAGGGCACCCTACCCAAATTCGTTGAAACCAGGAGCGTTGCACCAGCGCCAGAGAGGACGGAAGGTACTTTTCACTGTCTGATCTATCAGGACAGTAGCTTTTAGGCAAAGGGTCTGAAGAAACATCTTCTGCGGCTTTGCGTATGGCTGCGAATGCGTCACTGCTTTGATCCGCCTCCTCTCCAAGCCAAACTATGACTCGCCAGGCTTCACCGTAGATGGTCCGCATCAACTGGATTTGGTGGGATTTCTCCTGGTCATCTTTTTGATTGATACAGACGGCATCAATCCATAACAGACGTCCCACACTATGGTTCCTTAGACGAAGCAGCACTGTATGGAGGTTTCCAGTGACCCGAAACGGTCTACTGTCTATGAATATAGTTTGTGGCTCGCCCCCCTTGCCCCATACGTAAGATAGGGCTTCATACAGGTGCTGTCCCGCGGAATCTGTCAGAGTGTATTCGATGAGTTCGCATTCCACACGGGCAGCCTTATCGTCATGCGGTAATAGACGGAGGAGGCGAATCTTGGTGGAGCCCTTGGCCAGAGGGCGATAGGTGTATTGGGCCATATCCAAGGAACCACCAGCGTGTGAGTGACCAAAAACTCTCTGCCACATAATGTGTATATAGGATCATGTTTGTCATTTTGGCTCAGTTGGGAGACAGGACCTCGTAGCCGCCGGACATATTCCACTAATGCACACTGGACAGCCTCACTACCAGTAGTGGACCAATAAGATTGCAGCACTTGCTGATGATATGTTATTGCATTAAGCATCACGATGCTCCGTATTTCTCTAGCGACCGAGTGACACCATGCTGCGTAACCAGCAAAGAACGAAAGCTCCTCGGTTGCAGCGGGGCCTTCGTTCTTGCCGACTCTATTGCGTCGACCGCAATGCCCATCGTGGGTATCTCAAAGATGCAGTAGGCGCACTTGCCGACGAGTACCATTTCTACCAGCATTATGATAGCGATAGCGGAGTTCTGTTGTGGCTAGAACAGCCGATCTCAGGTTCTGTGATTTACTGTACGACAGCATCCAGGCCACAGTAGAGCTATTCCACCTTCCAAGGATCTAGCGGGTGGGCTTATCTCTGTTGGATGAGAGCCTGTTTTTAAATCATTCATCAGTAAACTACCTCTCCAAGAAAACACTACCATTCATACATGGCAATCACATCTGCTCAGCCCCTGTAGGAGGTAAGATGTGCTAAGCGGCGGTAAGATAGAAGAGGAACAACTTACAAGGGTTGAGGACAATGGGCGGCCAAAATCGCCAGCAGGGATCAGTTCTAGTGTTGGACTTTTTTTTGTCCCACGCCCTACTATCTCCCCCCCCCCCTTTCGAACTACCGTCTCATTTCAATTTGTTTTCCGCCTTCACCACCATTGCTATCAACCCCATCAGTCTTTTACTAGTCAGGGGCCATGGGTCTCGAAACACCCTCGATCGTGCTCGTCCAGGGCTCCTTTCAGACCCCACTCGTCTACGCCCAGTTGACGACTGGTCTTCGCGAGCTCGGATAGTCCGTCATTCATCCGTCGCTTCCCAGCTGCTCTAATGTGGAGGCTGATGACTTCCCCACCCGCACGCTGGAGAACGACGCACGCGCCATCACCGAAGCCCTGGAGCAGCTGGTGGAAAGGGAAGAAAAGCTGGTCGTTGTTGTAATGCATTCCTACGGGGGCATTGTGGGCGGTACAGCGATTCCCAGATCTCTCACCCATGCTTCGTGTTAGTTAGAGGGGGAAAAGGGCGGTGTTTGGCATTTATTCTATTATGCTGCCTTTGTTCTACCGGAGGGCGCGTCGGTGATGGGAACTTTTGGCGAGTCTCCGAATAACGATGTTGGGATATGCCTTAGCTTTTCTCTGACCTATAGTCCAAGGTTCTTGTGCCTGGCTAAGCTAAACTTTCTTTTCTATTTTTATCCAGCCGAACGGTCGCTTCCGCATCAAGAATGGAGCAAAAACTCTCTACAGCGATCTCCCGCACGCCGAGGCAGCCTTGTGGGAGTCGTGCCTGATACCTCAGTCTTACTTGGTACAGACTACACCCACGACTCGCGCGGCTTATGGGTACCTCCCGTCCACTTACCTGATCTGCAAGGGGGACCAGGCAGCACCCGCACAGTTCCAAGAAGGATTCGCCAGTTTGGCCAGGGCTAAGATTGATCGCTGTAGCGCCGGCCATTCTCCAATGCTGAGCCAGCCAGTCATGTTGGTGCGGAAGATTGCGGCTGTGGTGGACAAGGCGTCGGCAGGAACAGCCTGATTAACTTTGATATCGAGGCATAGTTAGTATCTATTACTTTGAGTGGCTGTCAGATTTTACTATAAACAGGATGCTGACAGGATTGATAAGGTTCGCTTCTTCTGATTGAGAAGCCTACCTACTAAGTTTCTGTTTTGGTATACATGCATATAATGTAATCGCCTTTAGCATTATCTGCCAGGAACTAGGATAAGCTAGTGACTCGCTCATCCTGCTCACCCTACTCACTCACATCACTCACAGTCACTCTGTGACTTGGCTGTCCTCACCCATAAAGTGGCAACTTCCAAAGGGCCCATTTTCTAGCCGTCCGCGTTTAACACGCACTTTCATTCCTCACAACCTGATACACAGAGAACTAAAAGAGGAAGAATCGCCTTATGACTAACTAACCCATCATTTCCGAAGTGCAAGCAGGCGACTTGCACTCGTACATCAGGGAATAACTGCACGAAAGCCGGACGTCATGGCACACTCTTGTCCGATCAGGATCGATCTTCTCAAAGCACCGCCCAATCTTGTTATTCGGGCTGTCCTCCCAGTACACATTATAGTCGGACCCATCACGGACGTAGCGGAATTTCTTGCCCCCTCGGTTGCACGGGTTATGCGAGTCCATCCGCCTCTCACGGTAACTGTTATCCCAATTGGCACCATCCCCTGAGCAAGGGTCGCCGTTAACCGCGGCGCCACTAATCCTGTATGAGCCTGAGAACCCGTAGCAGGTTGAGGTGTATAGCTCCCAGTCCGCGACGGCCGGGGCAGTGAGGAAGGAGATGGCGAGGAGGGCAACTGTGGGTCTCATGTTGAGTGCGATGGTGAGGCCTCTTGACTTGGAATTTAGTCGGGGATAGTTTATTTCAAGAACGGATCATTCGCTGCTAACTTACTCGCAGGCCAAGATATTTTCGAATCTCTGATTTAAAGTATATTTGACATGAGTTTTGCCCCATATTTATACATTTCATGGTGGTAATCTTTTAAAGGCTTTCTACAGGCAAAATCAATCTATTATTTACAGGCAAATCAGGACTTGATTAGCCAGTGGCTGAAGGAGATCTTGGCATGAATATACGACGAAGTATCAGTCCATCCAGCTAGGAGGGAAGTGAAGGCTGTAATTGGGGTTATAAACTACTGAACTTTCAATGGAAAGTAATACGTGCGAAGGAAACGTTAGAGCTCTGCTCTATTAGCTCATGTCGTGTATATAAATTGTATTGTGGCTTTGACCG
This sequence comes from Aspergillus pseudonomiae, assembly GCF_009193645.1. Lineage (NCBI taxonomy): Eukaryota > Fungi > Ascomycota > Eurotiomycetes > Eurotiales > Aspergillaceae > Aspergillus > Aspergillus pseudonomiae. The sequence continues at coordinate 28,051 of NW_022476117.1, forward strand.
TGTGACATGCATGGTTTGTATTAATATATATCCTGTATCTGCTATAGGGTACCTGGTGAATAATGTAGTTAGATTCATGGACACGAAAGGTTCCCTTGGGGCGAAAGGATGGGGCTGCGCAGCTCGAACGGGGTCCATGCGAGGGAAGAACGTCGACTCTGCCACTCTGCATGTAGATAGTAACCCTACGGAGTGTCCTTATATTAGCCTTCAGCCTTGAGGTGAAGGGTTGGCCAAGCGAATAGCCCCTCAAAAACCAACGGAACAGTCATATCTCATTTGTGAACTTGTGCAAATCACTCCGACAATCTAGACTTGGCGTTGGACATATCGAACAGAACTGCCCATAAAAACGACAACTCTGGCCTTGCTTTTAAGATAATGAGCGGTCTTTTGCGTAAACGTATTAGACGGTAACATCAGAGAAGGTGATGCGAATACTTTTTTTCTCCGCCCCTTTGGATCTAAACAGGTTGTTTATAGCTATGACTGCTTCCACATGTGACTAGGAGCCTCATACACGGAATGTTCTCGGATGGGGGTGATAGTAATCAGTAACGGCGGCCTTTCCCAAACACTGTACGACTTCTGTGTGTCCCATTTCTCACACTGAGGGTCTAAGATGATGTCAAAATGCCAGAGGAGTTTGGCAAGAACAATCCGGACCTCGGCGTAAGCGATACTAAGTGTTAAACAACAGAGTTAGACGTTTTGCTTGTCTGTCAGACGAAGAACGAAGGGACCTACTTTTTTCCAACGCAGTTCCGTGGCCCATACGAAAAAGGCTGTAAAGCTTCTTTCTGGTCGGATTGAAATTTCGGCGGAGCATCGTTCAGCCAGCGCTCTGGAATAAATAGGTCGGGGTCTGCGAAATTACTTCTAGACCGATATGTGGAATAGTGAGCTACAGAGACTGAGACCTGTGCGCTATCGTCAGAACATTTCTAAATATGTTGAAATAGGCCGGTTGGAATTGCTCACATCTTGGGGGACGAATTTGCCATCCACCATGGCTCCACCTTTTGGAACTAGCCGGGGGAAAATTGACGGGGTAGGGCAATAGATTCGAAGAGTCTCTTCAATGACAGCACGAAGGTAAGGGAGTTTCTGGGCGGCTGAAAATGTGATCTCCTCCTTGCTCTGGAAGGATCCCCGGAGCTCATCCACCAGCCGTGTCAATACAGCAGGATTCCGGGCAAGGTAGAAGATACATCCGCTCAGTAAGGTGGTGGTGGTCTGGCTGCCACCAGTGAGGATCAGTCCTGCGTTGGCTTCCAGCTCACGATCCGTCATTCCTTTCTCCGTGTCAAACTTGAGCACATAGGTCATCATGTCTGGATGGTCGATATTGGCCTCAGCCCGACGACGGAACTTGTCTGCACTCATGAAAAAGTGTGCTTTTCGCTCCTCGACCAGGGTCTTGGGGATGAGGAGCTTGTTTATAATCCAGGCCAGCCCTGGATACATGAGAAGAGCGCGTTGGAACTCGGCCGCCTTTACTCCCGAGTAAACATAGTTCACCCAAGGATCTGGGTTTTCCTGGGTGAGACAGCCGAAGGCTTCACCAAAAGCCATGTCGCCGATAATGTCGAAGGTGGTCAGGTCAAACCATCGCCCGATACTGACGGTTGGGCGGGAGGCGGCCACCTCTCCGTACAGCCTGTGCATGAGCTGATCCACATAGAACTGCATGATGGGCTCCTGCTCCCTCAGGGCCCTGTCGGACATCGCATGGGAGAAGAGACGTCGGATTCGACTATGATCCGCATCATTGGCCCCAATTAAGGTTACACCGGTTGGAGCAGGTACGTAAAATGTTGGATCCTTGCGGAAAGATTTGTATCCCTCTCTCTTATGGCCGTAGATCTCTTTCCAGGTCTGTGGGTTCCTGTACACTAGGGAGTTTGGCCCCAGTCGGACAACTGGTCCATATTTGTCGTGGAATTCTTTAATCTTGTATTGAAGATTGCCGGCATAGGTCCAATATAAATACGGGATGTCTGATAGAGATGCAATTTTCGGTCCAGGATAATTGCTCAGAGGATGGAAATAAAGTCGGTATATGGCATTCGCTAGAAGCAGCCCAAGGATCTAAAGCTGATGTTAGTTTTCGGGAAATATATAGGGGCCGCGACTTGTCTCTTGAAGTCACTGCTATTACTTACCAGGAAGAATATCAATAACCAATGCTGGGTGGAGTCTAACACGGCTCCTAGATCAACCTCGAAGGGCTCCATCTTATTCAATTCAGTCGACTACTGACAAGGTGTCCCGGAGAATTAAGATGGGGGTCTACATTCTGAGATATTGGAGAAGGCAAACCATAAGTACTGCGAAGGATCCCCGTTCTAGCCCGGATAGCCAGTCACGAAACAATAAGATTACTCTTCCTTCCATCTGCTTCTACCCCTCATTCTCACTGTAATCCGAACGCAAGAACCGAGAGAGATCACGATAAAAGAGGGATTGATAATTGGACATGCATTGAGTAGGTATGCTTTCCCGGGACTTGGTAGGAAGGGATCGGACCAATAAGGAGTATGTCACAAAAAAGGAGGCATCTAGATGCTGCAGGTGTCATGTCCGAGAATGGACGATCCCGACGTGGTCGGATATTATAGGTTCGATAATGATTTCGAAGACCTCTGCCGGAATTGTAGCCAGCTGAATAGTGGGTATACGAGTTAGGTTTAGGTAGTTGTGATCTCAGATCTGTGGGACGTGTTGGACACGTCCAGATCGCCGAATTTCAAGAGACTACCTAAGCCAATCATGCCACTACAAGGAGGGCGTGGTCTAGCCGAAGTCAGCTTAGCACAATTGGAAGAAAGCTTGGGGGTGTGGGGAATCTGTTTTGAAAACCACGGTACTCCGTACTGTATGTACTATACGCGAAAGCACCGAAAAGTTTCCTTGCCTTGTGCGAAGTATATGTATGAACTTTTTTTTTTTGAGAGTAGCTTTTAGACCCAATTCTTCACTATACCTCTAACCAGGCATCGTAGGATTTGAACCAAAAGCAAAGAGACGAGAAGAAGAGAAAAAAAGAAATGGCAATTCAACACTCAGACAACACAAATGGCATCCACGGAGCACTCGTCGTGGCAGAGGGCCATCATTCCTCTCGTCCCATCCTTTCTCTCCACGACTGTTGGGCGCTTCTCTTGTCACGGTTCAAGGAGAGCACCAAAGCCCTCAAGACGAGGTTTGACGACTACAAGAAGACCACAACCAAGCTGAATCTGCAAACAGACGACTGGAGCGACTCCATCTTTCTCGATAGTTACGAGAAATTATTGATGTTAACTACCGAGTTCGAAATGGAATTTCATGCCTCGAGAGGAGATTCCGATTCTGCATCAATCCCATTATGGAGCAAACCCTTGGAGATCTGGCAGATCGAGGAACGGTATAGAAACCTCCTTCAATTGCAAGGGTTCCTCAAGTCTATGTATGAGCGTGCAACCCCCTCCTATGACCAATCCAAAGCGGCCTGGTTCTTTGATCCGTCCTATTATCAGTCGGATGGAATCAATTACGACCGCTTCGCGTCTCCGGATGTCCGAGATTGTGAAGCGAGGCTTTTGGAGGCGCTGAAATTGGGGTCCAAGAAACAACTAAGCCTCCTGCTCACATCGAGTGGAATGGCTGCATTTACCGTGTTGCAGCAATATGTGGTTCAACAGCTCAATCCCGGGGATGTCGTCGCAGTGTCCCCCTACATTTACTTCGAATCCTTTCAACCACTCCGTTCTCTCAAGACCATCCGTTTTGTCAACGCGAAGAGCTTCACTCCCGAGGATATTATTGCGGCCGCGGAAGAAAATAGCGCCCGGGCCGTCTTCCTTGACCCCATGGTGAACACGGTTGGCCTAGAGACGATCGACCTACGTCAGTTCGCACAGACGGTATCCAACCGGCCGGGATGGGAGGATCGTCTGGTGGTGATTGACGGCACTCTGGTGTCTGGTGGAATGGAAGTATATGACTGGTTCGAGGGCCCCCATTGTCCCACAGTACTTTACTATGAGAGCGCCCACAAATATATCCAGATGGGGATGGATCTGGTGATGTGTGGATATGTCGTTGTACCGGAGCAGCTGAGTGAGGCCATGATGGTGATCCGCCAGGTCACAGGTTCTGTGCTGTACTCACGAATGGCGAACCTGCTTCCCGCGATCGATTCTTCCATCCATCACTCGCGCATGGCGTGTCTCACGACGAACGCCGAGCGACTTCACAACCTCCTGCAGAGCAAAAGTGGCGATATGGCAGAGATCACCTTCCCGAAGCACTGGAGTGAATTGGGATGGCGGCATGGAGGAAACGTGGTCACCGTCAACTTTTTCGGTGAAGGGTTGAATAAAAAGCACAACTTGGAGCGCTGCTGTGGAATGATCCTCCGCGCGGCGGAAGAGATAGGCGTCCCGATAACCAAGGGTGCTGGCCTAGGCTTCTCGGTCACTCGGATTTACGAATCCTCGGCCTTCCTGAAGAATGTGGATCCGTATCTCCGCATCTCTGTCGGCGTAGAAGCAGCGCATGTCGAGCTTGTGGCTCAAGCCATCCTACAAGGAATGGAACAATACTGTCGCTCAGCTACACGGGTCAATTTGGATGTGCGTCAGAGATTCTATGATGTATCGTTTTATGAAGCTATAGCAATCGCTGCGGACATCAGACGCAGATATATACAGGAGCGGGTTGTGTTTATCCCAGGGACTCGGCTGATTCCGATCCTCAAGGCTTTTGGTGCCCAGCAGGAGGATTTCGAGGCCCTTCACAGCGTCAGCGACCACCTGGGCAAGGATCCCACGGTCGATTACCGGACCATCAAAAATGGCCGCTTCAGTTTCGACTTTGGGGAAAAGACCATTCGACGTCTCGAAAAGCAACTCTTCACCCTCACTGTCGGAGAGGGCTACAAGCGACATGACTCCGGAATAGCTCGAGACTTCCCCGAAGTCACCGGAGATCTTCAATACAACACGGTGGTACAAGCTCTCATGGTCTTCAAAGCATTTATTATGAATGAAGTCGTCGTAGAGCCCCGTGAGTATCTGGATTACTCGAGCCCGTATTGGATATGCAACCTGTTCAATGTCCGAACATTTACCGAAAAAGATATCCTAGGGGAGATTACCCTGGAAGGGGTCCACTCCGATGGGGGAGACCATACGATGACGACTTTCCTTGGATGTACCAACATGAGATCTGATAGCGGTGTCACCTTCGTGCATGATCAGAAGGAGACAACAGGAATTCCGGTTCATCAGACCCAGTCCATCCTGGTGAAGCATCGACTCCAGCATCGTCACTTCTTGGACACTATTCTCCTGGTCGACAATGAGGCCAAGCACAGTCTCACCCCACTGTATCCCATTGATGCATCCCAACGGGCTACGCGTGACATGCTGGTCTTGATCACCCGAAAGCCCAGGCTGCCGGGACATGCATCTGAAATGGTTGATCAGCTTGCATCTCATACTACGCTTCCGTTGCAGATCCCATTTTGGCTACCTTCTTAGAACATAGAACTAAAAGGTCCCACTGAGTATGAAGCCGAATCCAAAAGGGAAAGAAAGAAAGACTGAAAGAAAAGCACAAGAATGATAAGAAGGTTTAGTATTTTCCTGTGGAGTGCAAGTAAAATCTAAAAGTCCAATATCTTTTATCTCCTTCCTGTTCTTTGTGTCCTAGTTCCATTTGGAAATCGATGTGGATTGAGTAGCACGCAGAAGAGACCGATGGCGGGGGCGACGAGTGAGTCCTGTATCTGCGTTAGTCTGTTTCCACGCTTTAGACAACAAGTAAAAGTAATGTACTGTAATGTCAGCCCAGAAAATGACCGTTTTTACCAGTAAAACCGCAGACGATTACGTGGGCACCATTTTGTGGTCTAGTGGTAAAATTCCACGATCTTATAACTTGCTCCGACCTGTCCAGTGGTACTCTCCACTATCCCCAGCTAACCATTCGCAATGACATCAAACGCCAACTTTGCCTCCATCCCTATCATCGACTTCTCCCAGTCTACCAATATAGCCACAAGAGCGATTTTCCTCCGGGAACTCCGAGATGCCCTTGTCCGAGTGGGTTTCTTCTATCTTCGAAACCATCCGATTCCCGATGAGGTACAGCAAGACCTGATATGTAGATCCATGTCGTTCTTCGATTTACCGCAGGAGAAAAAGGTGGAGCTGGAGATGATAAAGAACAGACATTTCTTCGGTTATATTCAACCGACAGACGAAAAGGGGGATCATCGAGAGGCATTTGCGGTATGTGTGTGTGTGTGTGTGTGTGTGTGTGTGTGTGTGTGTGTGTTGTTTCCACCACAGAAATACGAATCTCATAGGAATGTTTAGTTGGGTATGGATCTTCCTCCTCCGGGGCCGGACGAACCAGTATATCGCAACATGCATGGGCCAAACCCGGTAGGCTTTTTCTTGACTTCTTCTTTCATTCCTACTTCAGGTCTTTCTTATCTATGCTCATTCTTCTTCTACTACGCTAGTGGCCAGAGGAAGCCGCAGTGCCTGGATTCCGTCAAGCTGTGAAAACCTACCTGGAGTATATCCGGCGGGTGACGGACGAGTTTAAAGTCTTGGTGGCAGAAGCACTGGATCTCAAGTCAACAGCGTTCCTCGACTTCTTCGACGAACAATGCACGAGTCGCTTTACCCTCAATAAATATTCCCTGCCCAAGTCCACTGGACCCGTGGACAAACTTCAGGGTCATCTGGCTCACACGGATGGAAGCTTCTTGACATTTCTCCTGCAGGGAACGACGCATGGCGGACTCGAAGTTCAGAATAAGTCTGGCGTGTGGATTCCCGTTCCTCCCTTGCCTGGGACATTGGTGGTGAATCTTGGTCGGCAGATGGAGTCGGTCACGGGCAGGATCTGTACAGCGACAACCCACAGGGTGACGCTCAGTCGGAGGAATTTCACCAGCCCGGACGGGTGTACCTTGGGACCGCGATTCTCGTTCGCACTCTTCCAAAACCTCAGTCTAGACCTTTCAAGAGATGCCATGTCTGTTGAGATCCCTGCCCATATTTCTCGGCTGGTCCATGGTGAACAGCCCAAGTCCGATGCAAAGCGGTGGTTCTGCGACTCCTCCAAACCCGGGACGGCTATTGGGGATGAGCTCTTCGCTGTTCGGGTCCTGCGACACCCGGAGGTGGGGCAAAAGTGGTATCCTGACATATTGGCAAAAGCGAGAGCACATCAAGCGGCTAGAAACTAAACTAGTTATTAGACAGCCGTAGCCTGGTTTAAATTTAATCGATCCACATTTCTGTGGCCACGTATGCAGAGAATAATCGAACCCTAACAGGATAGCCCGCAAGCCATCCCCAAACTTTGATTACACCGCTCTTCACGGTCACCATTAACAGGATTATTTAAGTGTCTATGTATGAAACATGTAGCTAATACCATCAGAAGAGTGTCTGCCTCATACTACAACCAAATATGACCAACCGCCTTGTCGTAGCATTATTCTACGAGATAGCCTCTACTTATCGCTCCCGAGGCTACAACCCGGAGGATTGCCTCGAGTTCCACCCCGAGGAGACCATCGACGCCATTGCGGCATCGATTGAAAGCAATGGCTACGAAGCCGTGCGTGTAGGTGACATCCAGGAACTCGTCCAGCGGATGGCTAAAGGCGAACATGAGCGGTGGGACATTGCCTTCTCAGTGTCCGAGGGAATGCACGGCACTGGTCGTGAAGCGCAGATCCCCGGACTATTAGAAGCCTATCAAATCCCTCACGTATTCTCGGATGCAGCTACCCTCGCCTTGTGCATGGACAAGGGCAAAACGAAAGTGTGTATGATGAGTCGTTTCTGCCAGACGATCCCTGTTTCATGCAGTGCTTCTTTTTTTTTTTTTTTTTGTTTTTTTTTTTTTTTTTTTTTTTTTTTTTTTTTTTTTTTTTTTTTTTTTTTTTTGGTTCGCTGACCAATCATCTAGATGATTTTTCAACAATCAGGTATCGCAACGGCACCCTTTGCGGTTGTTCCTGCTTTCTGGACCAAGGCAGATTGCAAAGTCATGGATCTCCTGGAGATGGCTCCACACTGTCAAACGTTGCACGGCCAGTTTCCGCTCTTCATCAAGCCTGCGTGTGAGGGAGCTTCCAAGGGAATCTACCCACTCTCAAAGGTGAACAACCTTGTGGAGCTCGAAGAGGGGATTCAGACCCTTCAGACTCGCTTCCCGCGACAAAGTATCCTGATCGAGCCCTTCCTCGCGGGAAGTGAATATACCGTCAGCGTCCTGGGCACTGGCCGGTCGTCCCGAGTCATAGGCACGATGCATCTCAATTGGGATGGCCCAAGTGGACCAAAATCCTCAGATGCCGAGACGGCGCCGTCAGCCCACAGCGACTTCTTCCATTCTTCCAACAAGAGTTACGTTGGGAAGAGGGTGGTTACCCGACAAGAGTCCGCCGAGGTTCAGCAAGCGGAGGATCTAGCTCTGCAGGCCTGGCGGGTGTTGGAGTGTTGCGATATTGGTCGAGTGGATATCCGTTTTGGAGCGGATGGGAGGCCATATGTTTTAGAAGTAAGTAACGATCACGCCATATCGCTTTGCGCCGATTGGGACTCTGTATACCTTCTCAGCTAATCTTGATCATATTGCAGATAAGCCCTTTGCCGGGATTTCGCCCAAGCGGGTCTGCCCTGCCTGTAACAGCGCTTCACAATGGTATGAATCACGAGATGCTGATAGGCAAGGTACTGGATAGTGCCTTGGAGCGATATCCACATTTGTGCGCCAAGCCGAATGTATAGGAGTAGTAGATAGAGTTACCTCATAGATCCCCATGAAGCAAGAGTCATCATACCGTCAACCAAAGCGAAATCGATATTGATCTGAAATATCTACAGTTTCATAGACTTCGTAGGGTTAACTTGTCCACTTCTAAAGAGACAGTGATTTAACACTAAGCTTATGTGGCCCGTTTGCACCCGAATACATCCTTACGTACTTTTTTTCCAGTGCGAGTCAGTCATTGTGATATGATTGCACGGGGGTTCCCACGTTGCATTGCAGTAGTGTCAATGCTAGGGCCTAGCCTAAAACCGATTTCGCATGTTTTCTCCTTGCCCGGTGGTCAACTCTCCTCTTTCAATTTTATCACGTCTGACGCTAACACAGCTCAATATGATTCTATATTAGCAGGAGTTTATGCCCCGGAATACTGGTACATATGTCTCGGCAGGAACTTGAGTTCGATCGAGATGTGCAGGTTGCAGCGTTGATGTCCACCAGCCCCTTCTGGGAGTTGGGGTCCAAAGATATCCTGGAGCCTTATTATATTGGAAAGATTTATGGCCCCATGTACGTCGGAAACATCTCATAAGGAAGCTCGTGTATCCCACTTCCCTAGCCTCTAGAGAGCTATACTAAATCATAATAAGATATCACCGAACCAGCCACCGCCCTCATCAAGCGTCCTTGCAATGGTGTACTCAATGGGGGGGGTAATCTAACAAGTTAATCAAAAAAAAAATAAAAGGGCTTCCTCCAACTATCAATATCTTATAACGAACAAAGACGCAGCCATATCTCTATGGGGTCTGGGCCCTGGAAAGTTCGAAGGTCCTTCCACGCTAACTACACCCGGTTATGGCTGTTTTGCCAATAATCAGGTTCTGACAACCGGGCAGCGATGTGAGGCTGTGGGATATGAGCTCTGGAGGTTCTACACCAAAGCTCCCTATCACCGGATGATCCATCCATGCTGTGTGTTATTGCCTCCTTACAACCAATGGGCTGCCTCATGGTGGTGATTTGGAGGTTCAGACTCGTGGAATGCAACAACAGCAAAGCAAAACCCATGCTAGAACCGGCAGAGATCCTGACCATGCAAATTATATAGCAGCATTTTCATCACAGTCAAGTACTCGCAATAGCATGAGGGATACCATCAAGCTCTGGAGTGTAGAAAGTGGCGGTCTACTACAGACTCTAGGAGCTGAGGTCAATAGACCGGATATGTAAATTCGGTATTGATGAGAATTGCCTGCATGCCACTTGGAAGGAAGGCCGTACGGAAATCTTCAACATCAACGTCGGAAGCGAGACAGACATGTGGTGTTCCTGAGCCACAGGTTGAGATCAAAACAACTGGGTAATCGACACAGACACGGGGAGGCTACTTTGGCTTCCTCTTGACTCTCAGCCTACTTACACCTCAAAGTGGGCGATTGCGTGGGGGTGTAGTCATTTGAGGTTTTTGAGGGGGTCCATGCGGGTTATTCCGTTTGTTATTATTACAGCATGGGGATGGGGTTAGGGGGAGGAGTGGGTTGCGAGCGTAATTTGGTAGGGTTTATGGATTAAGACCTGGAGATATGTGGGAATAGAGTATCATAAGCATATACTTTTGTGGGATTATATTATGATGAGGATAATTTAACGCTCCAGTGAGTTATAGATTTGAACGGGCACCTTCACTCGCAACGTCCTCGAACAACCCACCGTCACTTCAACGCGCGCAAAATATTCCCGGGCTACATAACAATGGTGGAACGTCGGGACAAGAGCCACATCACCAGATACTGGTATTGGCACGACAAGACTAGCAGTGTGCATATTGCCCGCTTTCTCCATCCACTGCAGACCAACAGACTTATTCTTCCACGAGCACACACTTGCCCGGAAACACTGACCTTGTCCCTTGGCTGCACTCTGCCAGCTCGGCAGTTCGTCCATCGGCAACAAAGTAAAATACGTCGCAGCCTCCAAAGTGACCTTGACCTGACAATTGTCTGGAAAAGTGAGCTCCGGATGGAGGCTTTCGAGGCCTAGATCAAAGCGGATAGGAGCCATAGCTGATCCATGATGTTGATTTGGAGGTAGATAGAGCGGCTTTGCCTCTCGCGCACGCAACGTGACAAGCCCCGTTTTCGCACCTAGGAGACATATACGAAGACCGGTCGTGTCAGACATCTGGACCTCACTACCTTCTCCCTCTGGCCACAGACGAGGTGGTTGTTCAGGGTACAGAGGGAGGAGCTGGACCTGCCGTGTGGCATGAAGCCGCTGATTACCCACGTCCACCTCGGCATGGACGTAGTAGATAATGCTGCACATCTCAGGACAGAATCTATCCGAGTTATAGTCCACACTGGGAGGTAACTGGAGATGATCCTTTCCACGATGAGCAGCCGTTCCAGAGGGAACATGCTCAGAGCATGGGTTGGATGGAAGAGCATCAGGGATGACAAATGAGAAAGGTAAGATACGACGATCATGACATGCTTCCAGGGCTTCACTGTGATGCATTTGCAGAAAGGTGTAGTCGACTATACTGCCGCTGTTGGGGAAGGGCGTGGTCTTTGTTACGGTTGTCGATGTTCTTCCTGTGGTGGTATGTCAGTCTATGTTTAGTTTGAAGTGCGCATGGTAGGGTTAGTCTGGTGGTCATACCAAACAATGTGATGGAGACGCGAGCGCCCCGAGGAGCATTTCTTCGGTGGAAGACCAGTTCACCCTGGAGTGTATCGCCAGTTGTGAAGACTGTTTGTTTACTGGTTAGACGGATCTCCATTGCGGGCGTGGGAGAGAGGCTTGCGATGATCTGAGGAACATATTGGGCCGACTTCATCTTTCTCAAAGGATTAGGGTATATGGAAATATCAAGATGAGGTGGATGTTGGAGAAAGCCGTGACTGCTGGATGAGAAGTGCCTGAAGCAGCCCACCTACTCCCCCCAATCCTTTTATACCCTTTCGAAACCCACATGACTACGTTCACATCGTCGCATGCAACATTGGGGTAATTGAGGGGAAAGCAGGGAAGGATGATGGAAAGGTGACTTTCTTCGGTATGAGTTACCTTTAGCTGTATCTCAATCGCTAACGGCAGTTTCGTCCGAATTCGCCGACCCATCAGCTTCTTGGCGGGCAGCTCATGGCGACATCGGGAACCAATCTCATGACTCACCCTGACTTTAGTGTACCTTTCGGATCTTAGTTCCAGGCCTAAGGATCCACAGGGCTAGACCATTGTCTTCCCCATAGACGATGTACGCTGCCTTCTACTAGTAGTGAATATGTCGATATCCAATGGCTCAATTCCAATGCCGTATATTACACAATAGATCTATCCAAAAAAAAAAAAAAAGGTCATCACTCATGACAATAATCAACCCTAATCATCACTGTCATCACCGACGAGTCGACTTGATTTCTGTGCATTGTGGCGCTCAGCGCTCCGAGTAAGAAGGGTATTGAGGTCAGGGGGATCGAAGTTGTCGTCCGAGTCATCATCCTTGTTAGTTTGGGACGAATAAAATGGCTGTTGTTTTTGGCCGTTCACAATAGAAGACAATAGTTGTTCCGGGGTCACTGGTGGGGGAGAATCCTCAGTAGACAATGTCTGGTTATCTACCGATGCAGATAAATGGTTAGAACGAGGTTTGGGTTTTGATAGCGTTCTATGGCGCTCACGACGAGGCGACCGACTGGGGATCACCGAGTCGTCCTTGGTTGACTCCTGAGCAAGAATCTTCTTGAAGCGTTCTTCACAATCCGGGCCAACGCTATTCATCTTCTGCAATGTTCCAATCATACGACGTGTCAACGATCCGTGCTTCACGACCTTGGTAGGTCTTGCGACGAGCTGGAGGCGAGGAAATGCATCATTCCGCGGGTTGCGGATGAATTGTGGGCTAGTGGCCCCAATATTGCGATAGTGTTGCTCCAGCTCTCGTTGCTGTGCCGAGGTCAGTACTACTTCTTCAAGAGCCGGGATCTCCACCGGCTCCGGGGTCGGCATCCGAGGCTTCCTACTCTTCTCAGCTTTGGACTTGGGTCCCGCTGCCAGGGACGAAGCTTTAGTGAAGCCGGTTTCGACATTGTCAGGCATGTGAAACTTCTTCGGTGGCCGTTTTGGAGCTCGTCCGCGTCTCTTTGGCTCTGGTAAGCCCTGATCCGCATTTTCATCCGGGATATCAATATGGCGTTTATCTGCTACCGGCCGTATTCCTGCTGGCAGAATACGGGGGGAGATATCTTCGTGGAACGTAAAGCGGGAGCCACTAGCAATCATCTGCTGCATCTTCTCATAGTTGTCCTTGGCTTTGATATACGACTCTTCCTCCTTACCCTCCATGAGGAGGAGGACAATGTTTCCAGCCCTTTTTCGTCCCGTACGTCCCATCCGTTGAAGCATCCGAATTGGCGATGCAGAAGAGTCATAACATACGATGAGGTCGACTTCTCCGATGTCTAAACCTTCCTCACCAATGGACGTTGCGACAATGGTATTGTACGTGCCCTTTTTGAAATTCTGCACAATACTAAGTTGTGTCTTCTGGTCCATGCCCTCCGAGCCCTTCGCGCTGGATTGCCCAACGAAAACGTGAGGTCGGATCATGGGCTCATATCTTTTCAGCACCCTCGTCACCTCTTCGGCACTGTCCCGAAAGTGTACAAAAATCATAATTCTCGTGGATGACTGGCTGTCACCTGATTCTCCATTGGATCCTTCACCAGCATCCATAAAATGATTCAGAACCACCGATTTTAGATATTCCAGCTTTGGATGCCCGATAAACTCCGGATTTTTGGTCCACGGCTGAAGGTGATTCATAAGCTTTTTAAAGCTGTCATCCTGCACAACTTGGCGCTGGTATTTGCCACCTTTCTGGCCCTCGGTGTTGGACTGGAAGTGCAAGAGGTGACGATAGAAGGGCGTAATCCCGTGATACTTCAGAAGGTCAATGGCATGTGCCAAGCTTGCGAGAACGGTGAATATTGCGTTCACCTTGCCCTTGAGTCCGAAATGAGCGTTGCGACCGGCATCTGAGGCCATCCACTGCTGTCTCGACTTAGTGAGCCCAAAGGCCGTGAGCATCATCGGGTCTCTTCCCCAGTAGGCGTTGAGGGTGCGGAGCTGGTCGACAAGTGGTTGCAAAGTTTTAGATAGAAGATCCATGCAGAGAACCATCTCCTCAGAGTTCTTGAACGTCTGGACTTCGGTGTTCCTCGCATGAACGTACTCCCTGATATCGAGAGATTGCTCCGTGCGTATCTCGACTCGGGCAATATCAAGTCCATCGATGACGGCTTGAACGGACTCCACCGTAGAGCCCGGCGTCGCCGTCAGAGCCAGAACACGGAAGCTCTGGTTATATCGGCGAAGAAACTTCACAACTTCCACGTAGGCATAACCACCTGTCGCACGATGTGCTTCATCAACCACAAGCAGGACGATCCGTTTCGGGTCTGCGATGCCGGACTTGAGATCATTGATCAGCGTTTGCGGGGTCATAAAAAACACTCGCTTGTTTTGCCATTCTTCCGCTCGAATACCTGGCGCGGCTTCGCCTGTGAGCATGGTTGTCTGGGATCGTGGAATTCCTGCTATACCAAAACAAGCGGAGATTTGCTGAGCTACAAGAGGTTTTGTGGGTGCCACGAAGATAATCTGGGCACTTTGGGTCCACCGAAACCAGTTAAGCATAATTGTCGCAGCGATAAATGTCTTTCCTAGACCCGTGGGGAGTGCTACAAGCAAGTTGTGAAATAACCCTTTTTGAGCGATATTGAATTGGTAGTCTCTCGTTTTGCCAAGGTTCGTTGGATAGACCCAGGTGCTCAGAGTCTCTTGATCCAGCCTATGCTGCGTCGGAGGTTCGTCCTTTTCTGGTGGAGACAATACCTGCTCTCCAATGGGCGGTTGGGTTATTTGGCTTCGGGATGTCATGTCGAATAATGAGGTTTGGCGGATTCCAAGTGGGCGGTTTGAGGACTGCGGGAATTGTCTGGTCGCGGGTTGAGGTTGAGCTCTAGTTGGCGGAGACAAGGATAGATCTGAGTCGAACGCATCGTCGGGTATATCTTCGAAAAGGAAGGATGTATCTGTTGTGTCCTCTTTTTGTTCTGTAGAAGAGCGCGTACTCGGTTGAGGTGTCGGGGCTTTTGTATTTGAAGGGGGAGGCCGGGGTTGCTCGTTCTCGAAAGACTCTAGCGATGCTGCAATAGCAGCATTTAGGTCCTCATCGTCAAAATCATCGCCGCTTGCAGCAGGCGCTTTCGGTGCAGCTCTTCCTCCCGCGCTCGTTTTTGCTGATATGGTGCTGGCCCGCGCGATGCTGGGCTCTGGCTTTTTCCAGCGGGGTCCACGAATCATTTCTGGTGGTGACGGCGGTTGGGTCAATTGGGTAACGAAGATATTCTCCTGGATGTTACTGCGCTTGGGAATGAATACTTTGTACTTGGACGGGGCCTCCGTGTCTTCGAAGTACGAGTCTTGGCTGGGCGACTGGGGCTCATCATAATTGCCCTCATTGTCATCGACTACAAAGGAGTTAGAGTCGGTCCGAGGGCTACCATCATCGCGATATTGTTGCGATTTTCTATTCCCGGACGATTGCCGTCTCTTGGACGCGGTAGCATCATCCACACGGCGACGCTTGGCTGACCGCGGCGAGGGCCTGGCCGCGTTTTTCGCAGCATCGGAGAATCCATCGTCTGTTAAATCATCAAATCCCTCATGGAAGTAATCGACCGAGCTAGCATCCGAGCCCGTCATGTCGAGCAGGGAATTTTCCGTGGCGTGATATCCGGACTTGCGATTTCCACACTCGTCCTACTACTAATTCCGCGTTGACTTCCGCGCGACGCGGTGTCGCGAAATCATGTGAATGATAAGGATGTTTGCTGTGTTTGTATTGATAAAGCAATCAGCCCGATTAGGACGGGCACATGACCTGTCAGCTAACCATTCTTCAAAGAAGGCAAACATGTTGACTTTAATTCAGTTATTGTAACACTACTTCGATAGTACTCTATCAGTACTTCAATTTACTAGTCGATAGTATCAATACAGCAGTAATTCGCGGTGGAAAGCCAAAGAATGAACTAGTCGATTGCAACCTCATGATTGCCACTGCCATGTCACTTGGACAACAATCCAAAGTCTGCGGCACTAAAAAGGCCCACAGCTCGTGTGGCCACCCAAAGAGTGGGACAACAGGACAACACCCGAGTCTAAGGAGCACCCTAGGGGCTATTTTTGGCCGACAATGGATCCCCCCAGATTTTCACTCTTCAGAGACCCTTCCACTAAGACCCAACGTGCGAGGATAACATTCAATTAGGGCCAACCGTCATCTGACTGATCACAAACACCAATCCCAATGGTGCAGCAGGAGAGAAGCTCACTGTAACCCTTCAAGTTCTCCCTTACAGCAACCCCCAACGAATAATGGCAGGCAAAGTGGTGGATGAAACCACCAGTAACTTTCGAGACTAGACCAAAGTTGTCGGTTTTTCGATCTGGTCGGCCTATAAACTTGGAACTGTCGGCCGGCTATCTCCAGGGTCGCTCGATTTGACTGGTCCGTCAGGGCCATAGCCGAAGCTGTCGTGAAACCCAACGAATCAGATCATTCCATTGACGAGAAAAAGAGTATCCGAGTTTCAATCATACGGCAACAACCCTGATACTAAATTACTTCTTCTTGGGTTTGTCCCCCTGTTGTTTTGCAAAAATAAAAAAGAAAATGGAAATTGAAAGAAAAGTAAAATTCACCCCAAACCAAGGAAGAGTAAAAATAAAAATAAAAAACTGGGCAGTCCCCCCACTTTAGGTAGCTTTTAATTAAATCCCCGTCTTTCTCCTCTGCTTTCTCTTCCTCCCTTTTCTCTCCACAGTCCTTCGTTAACCACGTACTATCTGCTTGTCGCGTTTGTATACACTCGTTAATTGCCTCGAGTTTGATTATCGCTTCAGCGTCTTTGTCATTTTCAATTCGTCAAGATGAAGCTCAACCTCATTGCTCTGGCTTCCCTGGTCGCCCTGACCGCGGCTCAGTCGACCGATTCTACCTCTGAGGCAGCCACCGGCACCACTGCTGCTCCTACGACGACTGTCAGCTTGACTCCTCAACAGTCCTGCGCTAAGAAGTGTAAGTTGCCATATTTCCTTTCCCTGCTTGCTCTCTCTTGTCCCTCTCCCTGATCGCGAAATGCACCGCGAAACTAACCAAGACCAGGCGACCAAACCGATCTGTGCTGCATCGCAGGATGCTTCCAGGTCCCTTGCCCCAACGACTCTCAGGCTAACGACACCAATACTTGCGTCGCCGCCTGCCCCCAGGGCAGTGGTACCCCGGCTGACACTGACCGCTACGCCGCCTGCCAGAGCTCCTGCTACAGCAGCCACTTCTTCCCCATCACTGCCACGGGTAACTCTGGAGCTTCCAAGACCTCCGCCAGCGACTCTTCTGCCACCACCACTGGCAAGGACAGCTCTTCCACCGATTCCAGCGGTATGTGACTTGCACCATGGCGTTACTGTGGTCTGGATGCAGTTCAACTAACATTCAATCGCACAGAATCCTCCGGCTCCCGCTCTTCGGGCTCTAAGTCTAGTGGCACTGGTACCAGCACTGGAACTGCTGCCACCAGCTCCGAGACCAATGCTGCCTCTGTCGCCAAGCTTCAGCTTGGTGTCTCTGCCGCCGGTATTGCTGGTGTCGCCTTCGGTATCTGGGCTCTGTAAATGAGCTCAGGTCCTTGATTCGGTGATCTCACGCAGGATTGTTAATGGGAGAATGTGAAAGGATGGAAAGGTATTAATCATTATGGGGATGTCGCATAATAGGTTTATCTACATAGTTGTACTTCTGCGCTGTAATATTGATTCCCAAGCACTTTGTCGTTAATTGTATCGGTATTAGCTAATACAACTGCTATCCCAACAGTCCTGTCAATTGAGAACATTTACAAATTCTGCGACCACTTCGTAGACAAGAAAACAGCCCAAATCCGACAATATGTGACAACCCACAAAAGGGGTGACGTGAAGTAAGGGAAGTAGGGCTGTGCGCGCGACCCCTTTATCTGGAGTTAAAGTTCATCTCCAATCAGAAAGGACGATGATCTACAGAAGATCTAGGCCATACAAAATACAAAGGGTAAAGAAGTGAGACGATGCAGGATGAGCTCCATCCACGATATGACGTGCTGATCAACATAGTCAAATCGCAAGAAGTACCGACTATGCAAAGATCGTCTCTCCACACCCCCACACCCTTATTCACAGTACATAGTACATACACAGTAAGTATACCTATCACATTTGCAAGATTCTTTCCAGCCATCCATCCCCTATTCAAGCACGCAGTATTAGTACCCCTAACACAACTCCCCAGTGTAACCAGTTCAATTCGAAACCCCGCTGGAAACAAACTCCGCCAGCTTCCCAGCAACCTCCGCAATGAACCCCTTATTCTGCATGCCGTCGACCCATTCCGTCGGTATCGATTCAGATCCATAAAAGGCGCCCGCTAGACCCCCGTAAACTGCCGCCGCCGTGTCGGCGTCGCCTCCTAGGTTTGCCACCGCCAATGCGCCCGCAGCCCAGCTATCAAACTTGAAAAATCCCCACAGGGCCACTTCGAGCGTGTCCACGACCCATCCGCTGCTGTGCATGTCCGGCGCCGATTTTGCTTGCCAGTCGGACATTGTCTTGTAGCGGGAGAGTCGCTGTGTAAGGGCATCGTGAGTGAACTTGTACCCGTTGATTCTATCGCAGAGCTGCTCTTTGCTCTCGCCTGGTATCAGTCAACACAGTCAGCAAATGTTCCCCCTGAAAAGAAAAAGTAAAATAAAATAAGATTAAATTAAAAAATAAAGAAACCACACCAGCCCCAAAGGCAAAATCACAAACAACCATGGAACACAAGCCCCCAGAACAGCCCCAAAACAGAAAAGAAAGTGAAAGAAAACGAAAAAGAAAAAGAAACACGTACCACACAAAACCCCACAAATCAAAAGCGTTTGTACCTCACACGCCTCCAAACACGCCAGCGCAGGATGCGTAACCCGACTCTGCTCTCTAGCTACTCTTGTCGCTTCCCCCTGATCGCGCCACAGAGCCAGTCCAATAGGGGCGATCCTCATCAAGCTTCCGTTCCCTGAGGATTGCTCCACATCAAGCTTCCGATTAACGACATCCTGGGTACACTGAAGATTCTCTGTGCCCCGTTTCCGCCAGCTCTGGAGGGCAGAGCGCGTCGAGCGACCCACGTCCCAGGCATGGTTGATCGTGCTGAATCGACCGGTGGAGAACCAGTCTACGAAATACTGGATGGATAAGGCGTGGTTGTATTTGCCTTGGGAATCGATGATGGACTGCGCTAGGGCTAGAGTCATGGAGCCGTCGTCGGAGTAGGATCTATTTCCTTTTTCAGTATCGGGTGTTTGGGGTTTGTAACTCAGGATGGGGTGATTAGTTACCCTGCGGGCTGGTTAAACGGTTTCACGTATCCGAGGCCGGTGATGGGCTCGAAGCTGCCTGGGTCCATGAATTGGACGGGCCCGCCTAGGGCGTCGCCGACGCAGACTCCCCATACTGAGCCTAAGGTGCGGGAGGTTAGGGATGGTGGCATTGTGGTTCCTTGGATGGAGGTTACTTAGGGAATGGTAGGAGTGATCTGGTGCGTTAAAATAGCGAAAAGATGGTAAGTTTTATATTCTATACTTGAAGTCGGAGTCAGCCTTGTCACTGCCCCATTGTCAAGCTGCGTGGTGTCGGTGACTCAGCAGCCCTGTAGATCATGACGCAAATACGAGATTGACGGGTCTCTGTGTCACAGCTATTTACCTGCATAGATGGGTTGATGGATGTTATGGAACGTACTTGTGATATCTCGTAATAACGAGTTTATTTAATCTAAGAATATTATCACATGACTATTATATACATCTCAAAGATCCTAACTTCAAATATTTACCTGTAACTGACCTCTATTGCTTGGATCACTGCGGTTCGATTTATCTCTATGTCTCATTTCTCTTTAAAATCTAATTATATCGATCTTTATATCATTAACAATGGCTTGCGTCTTCACTCATGGACCCAATCACATCCCACGGCAATTGGAAGTATAACCCAACCACTTCTTTATCTAAACCAAGTTACCAGTCAGATTCAACAGCAACGATACCTTTATCCCCCACAGCCTCCTTCCATAGAGTCGCAACATCACCTGGAACCTCCCACCTCGCCTCCCGCATGAGTGTCACGTAGCACCGGGTCATGTCCAATTCGTGTGGTCGATAATTGAAAGAGTCGGGCCTCTCTCCAGGCGTCAAGTATTCAAATAAAATTGCATGTTCATCCATATAACTCCACCCAATCGAGAAGGAGAAAGTCCGCAGTCGAGGCATGCGGAGTATCGCAGTAGCCATGGTCTGCATGAGAGGATCGAACATCTGCGGATCAGGTTGCGTCCTCCACATATGGCAGGGGCTTCGACCATTCAGAAGCGCCTCTCTGCGTTCGGGCAGGTAGTCCTGGAACTCCGAATTAAAGGAAGAGTTGGTGTCGGAGTCGGTTCCATCCTCATCATCAGACCGAGTGGATTCATAGCCCGCTTCGACATCTGCAGGGTTGCCATTATAATACCATCGGCCATCATATGTGATGAGCGCTCCTTGGATCTGCACTTTTTTCAGATATGGGAATGTTTTGTCGGTGTTGAAGAGCGCAGGCGAGACCAGCCACCATCCTGTGAGATTCAGGGTTGTTAGATGGGTGTCTTCGGCTAATTTCCGAATGGCGATATTTAAGACATCTCCATCTGGAAATTGAGGGTCGGTAGGCTGGTTCTTGAAGTTGTGGTTGTATAGGATGTCTTGCTCGATGTAGATATCCAATGCCCGCAAGTTACTTAGCGGGGGTGACTTCAGTGCACTTGCAAGGGCTTTTGATAGTCAGTAAGGTATCAGTTTAGTAGACAAGATATCTTACACGCTCGATGTTCACTCTGCATTTCCACACGTTTAGCCTTGGGTGCATTTAACTCCATAGCCAACCGTTCCAGATTGGGTAACGACGAGATAATCTTCCCAATAGCCGAGGGATGCAGCGAGCGTCGTGCATTGGGGATCTTCAATCCTTCAACAAACGGTAACTGGGGCAGAGAAGCCTCACTGTCCAAAGTAAGGTAGTTATCTTCAAAGCACCATCGCTTGTCAGCCAACCCACGGTCAAGCTCCGGTGATCGCCGATGACAATCCATAGGCGAGGATGCAGTAAGTGCCAAGTCCACGCCCTGTGTCTTCCACGAGGACATCTCATCAAATAAGTCCATGACACCTCGCTTGAAAGTTTCATTATTGGCTTTGCTCTCCCTCCTTCTTTCAAGACACTGTATACGGTTCGTGCTGTAGGTGGGCAGATCGATTTCATATTCTAGCTTGCGCAGCAACTTTCTCCGTCGCGGAGTGGAGAATACCTGCCGGAACATGTCCAAATCGGAACTGTATTTCTTGATATCTGCCATTGTGAAACGTTCCACGGCGTATTGCCATTTGCGCGAGATTGTGGCGTATTGGCCAACCTTGGGAGCCGGTTGAGGCGGATGTTTGATAGGCGGGACTTCGAGGAGATGAGCAATGATTAATTGCAAGATTTCCTGGCTAAGATAGTCCATTTTTAGGATGGGGAAATGTTGGGATGTGGTTGACGAGAAAGCTGGTCGGTTATTTGGGGCCGGGGATAATCATTAGTTGTAAATGTACATACAGCGTGAGAGGGCTATCTAAATACTCACTTATTGAAAGGCCGTTGAAGGCTAGACTTTGCGGGCGGTCAAGTCCGCAATTTCATAATTCCCCACTATAGGCTCCCAGCTAAGATAACGGTGGCACTGGTACCTAGATATGCACCTACTTGGGGCAAGTTTAACAACAAGTGAAGACCCCAAGCGAAGGTAAGGTACAGCTATATGAAACTAGATACAATATACTAGAAGCCGTGATTCGGGGGGTTTGTATACTACTTAACAGCCCGATTCTGTATAGGCTCTGTAACAAATGTCGTTGAGCAACCTCGATTAGAATGTTTCCCTTCTTATAATGTGTATAAACTTGACAATTTGTTTGGGTATACAACAGACATCAGACATGGTCATATATAGATTCAACGCAAGGCCCAAGTTGAACCTCATGTGTACTTGATTTGCTAAACATCTTCAAGGCTTTACCTTTACTCTCGCCGCTTTTCGCTCAGCAATGAAATCAAACACAACCCCATCATACCATAGTAGGTAACCTAGCATACTCTGGAGTACGACTAATATGTTACCTAATGTCTCAATAAGGGTTAATTCTTCCCTTCCGCCAATGCTGTCCTCTTCCCTTTTAACACAACTAAGAACAAGACCCCTTGTATAACCATAGACTAAATTATTAATGGCTGCCCAGCCAACAAGCTGGTACCAGCTAATGAAAGACCCCGATGTCTGAAAGAAATCAGACAGATTATAATCCAGTGGCACACGGAAAGCCCAGCTCAAAGCCAGCACCGCGAATATCACGGCTTGGCTTGCTAAACCCGTGAGACTTAACGCTGCATGTCCGTGCAGCTTCAGTTCTCGAAGTTGGACCGGTAATGCTGCGATAGCAAGCAGAGTCACGATAGGATTAACGAAGATCATGTGTGAACCTATAAATATCGCATCTAGCAAGCATTCGCTTCCGCGGCTCGCTCCACAGGGATTTGTAAGGATATAAAGAACTGCGGCAAAGGCAGAGATAGAGAGGAATGCGATATACATTCCTGTAATGAAAATCTTGCGACCAAGGCGAGCTGGAGAGTAGAATACACCCACGAAGAATCGTACAGGATTAGCATCTGTTACTTTGCAAATTGGTATTTCCTTACAATGTAGATGATAGCCCCCAGGTCACGGCTAGCTGGAGGAAATTTAACCAATCCCCTGTATTTGGCGGATTATAGATGAAGATGGAAGAGTCTTGTGCTATAAAGAGATAAGAGATGGAGATGGTGAATTGCTCGGTTGTGTTTATCACATTGCAAAGTATGTAGGTGAGGGAGATCCCCACCGAGTTCCCATTTTTGCGAAAGTGACAGATTTGGGGCACGAAGGAGAGGATAGAAAGGAGTAGCAGGAGGCTGAAACGATTAGGTACTAGTTTGATAACAATCAGGAAGTGTAACTTGCAGGCGAGTTCAGTTTGGAACCGTTGAAGTCATGGTCTTACAATTAGAGATGAGATATATTCTAAGGGAAAGAGAGACAAAAAAGAGAAGGAGAAATTGGAAGAGATGGACTTTTTAGTAAGTATTATAGAACCCCCTGCAATACTAGGACCTAGTGGACTCCACCAGGGACATCCTATTGCAGGGTATCTATCTTTTAATTTCACAGTCTCAAGGTAGCATTTGATGTCGGAATATGCATGCGGCTAGTCACACTATAGTAAACACGACAACATTGCTCGCTGGTACCACGACAGCCGGTCGCCCCTCATTATCCCTGGGCTCGATGACTTCAGCTCCGACCCAGCATGGTAGCTTCACCGTGGTCCGCAATTGATCTTCCTTCGTACCCCAGTCCCACCAGTCAAGTACTCTGTCGGTGAACTCGTACTTAAAGACTTCTCCTACCTTGATATCAGAAGGAAGTTCCAGGCTATCCATCTGAGTCCATGAATCTCCGGGCTGAAGGCTAACAAAGTCGGCATGCTGACTGGGAGAAACTTCAATATCTGGATCGTCGTATATCCGGTACGGCATCTCCTCGGACTCGAAGTATCCCCATTCCTGGCCACGCTGCCGCTGAAGGTTGCCCTCCAGTAAGTTGAAGACATGGAAAGTAATTGGGGTTAAGTCTCCTGGGCCCTTAGATGAAGAATGATAGATGACATGGACTTTCGCATTTTTGTCCTGATCCTTAGTAACGGTTGGAGGGCATTCGATATTCACGCTGAGAATTGGAGCTCCTGGACTAGGTCCGTGGCATGCACTATCAGCCTCTGAACAAGAAAAATAGGAGGATTCGTGGGGGGTAGAGTGCATACACTCTGGATAATGGTTCCCTGGGCGACAAAGGCTCGGGAGATGGGATAATTCGTTCCCCTTCCTCAACCGTAAACGAGATATGACAGCCCGGAATAAATAGACATGGTTCTCGTCTTCTCAATTCCACACCCAGGTGACCCTGAATATTCCCCCAGTCCCAGAGAAATGATTCTCCCCCAGGCCAGAGAAGCTCATATCTCTCACCTGGTCTGAGTGCATCACGATACTGTACGCCTAGTTCCAATAGATAACGAGAACTCCCGTTTGGCTCAAGTTCAAACAGCCCCTGACCTAGTCTAGCTATAGAAAGCATGTCAGGGGCTTCCCACAACCCCTTGCCCACCTCAATTCTTTCCAGGCCATCGGGGGTGTGGCGGAACAGGATGAACTGAGCAGCGAGTACAGCCGGGGCATAAGGAGACCAGTAGAAGATACACGAGCGAGGGTCGGTATCATCTCGGCGCAGGACCACTTCAATTCCAAAAGGCGACTCCAAGTACAACGTTTCCGGGGCTTTCAACTCTAGCGAAACCGCCGGTGTACTAGACCTGTCGCGCCAGGTTTATTAGCTGTTATTCGCTTAGGCAAATAGATTCTCTCTAACCGATGACTCTGTTCTGCTAGTCGCAGATAAGGTCCGAAATCGAGACCCATGCTTTTTCACTTGAAGTACTATGATGCGCTGGAGGTGGGAAATTAGACTCCTTTTATGCTTAACAATAAGTTGAATTATGGCCCCCACGTTGCAACGATAGTAATTTGGCGTATCGTATGAGCATTTGTACAGCAGTTGGGCGCCATAGCCCTGAGCTGGAGAAAGATAGAGGCAGGCGCATCATGCCTTCGCAACGAATAAGCAAGGCTGTTTCGTGTCGGCAAGTAATTTTATCCAGGAGAGAACCATCTAAACTTGTTTCGTGACTGCATAGATGCAGGATATCATCCGTCTAGTTCCGATTGTCACTCGGCTTAGAAGCCACTTAGAATGAGTGAGACAAGTGCAGTAGTAGCTGCTGTAGCCAAGAGCAATCATATAAATTGGACAAGGCGCAGCATGGGATACATTGCAAAGCACTACAGACTGATGGCATAATGATACTAATCGCTCAATAGGAGAGATATACGAAGAGGTTGGCACTAAACAACTCGTCAGCATGTCACTTGGCGCGCATAGATGTATTGTGTACGAGCCATTATATCAAACCAATAATGTCTACTACTCTTGCCATGGTCCATGTGACGATCTAGTCGAACCAGACGAGTAGCTAACCTAGTCTCCTCTGTGTGGGACTTCATTGACAGAGCCCATTTCCTGCTATCTTGTATCGATTTTGCCTCTCAATCTATAACAGCTATACTGCTGTGACCATATTGGCAATTACTGGCTCCACGTTTGATATTGAAGAATAACAAGCTATATACAACAATCAACTTCACCAAGTAACTAATAATGATTGAAAATTAAAATATGGACGTTAACTGTTAAGACCTATGAGTTGTTTGATGTGACGCGGATGATGTTGAAAATAAGGTTATCGGTGATGAAGCCAAGCGAGGCAGTGCTTTTCACCCAAACTTTTCACCCCGAGCTATACAACGGTCCAGATCACAAGATTCCACTCCACAGGATGATAGAGCATGGCCTGGCCATGGGCTGATTTGCTGTACAGCTTACTCTGATGTCTATAGCTTTCATATCTTACCTTGTGTTATCTCTGATTGGCTGGAAAACGGTGGATATCTTTGACGTCAAGATATCTACTTCAGATGTGTGATTTGTTCACTGTTTAATATCGCTCATGTATGGCAAAGTCTACCCTAGCTGGGAAAACTACCTGGGTAGCTGATTCGTGACCATGGAAAGCCTTCTATATAGTACTGCAGTGGATCAAGGGCTTTTCCCAACCCCCACAACGAGCAGTGAGCTCTGAGCCATGTCCTCTCGTGTCGACGTCCATGTTCCAAGAATCATCGATTTAGTCTGAGGAAGCCATGTCATTATTTGCCATGGATATGTCCTTTGACTTTCTTGGCTCTGTGGTCTACTGCATAACACAGCCACGATCAACTCAGTGAAGATGGTCGTACAGCGCTTCAGATGGTATGCCATAATACTGGCGATACTCCCAGTTCAAGGTCGGCATGGGTATAAACAATTACTGATATAACGAATATTCATCATGGCCACCGTGACTGGCCAGAGTTTCCATACAAGTTTTAATGTGGTGTATACTCACAGCACTGACAACATCTCGTCAACCAGTCTTCAGTACGACGATGTCCCTCTGTCCGAAGCTTTGGCTCCTGATCCACAATATGAACGTGATTTTGAAGTCGTTGACAATAAGTTTGCGTTCTCGCCCGGACAGCTGAACAAGTTGCTGAATCCCAAATCCCTTGCCGCCTTCCATGCTTTAGGCGGCCTTAGGGGTCTAGAAATTGGGCTTCAAACTGACCTTGCGGCCGGACTTTCTGTGGACGAAGACAGGATATCGGAATACGTAACATTCGACGAGGCCACAAAGTCCGCCTTCTCCAAGCTAGACAGCCAGCCGCGACTATTGAATGCCGATAGCCAGACGCCTATTGTGCAAAGGTCCTCGTCCCAGTTCTTCGACAGAATCCGGATCTTTGGCCGCAATGCATTGCCTGAACCCAGAAGGAAACATTTTCTCAAGCTACTCTGGGATGCATATAATGATAGGATCATTATCCTGTTAACTATTGCGGCTGTTATATCATTGTCGCTGGGTATATACGAAGCAGCTAGCGGACAGTCTCAGGTGGATTGGATTGAAGGTGTGGCCGTATGTGTCGCTATTATAATAGTGGTGGCTGCCACAGCCGGCAATGACTGGCAGAAGGAGAGGCAGTTTGCCAAATTAAACAGACGGGTAAGTTGATATTTCCCTTGTATGTAATATTTGAATTGACCCCATCTAGAAAATTGAGCGCGATATTGCAGCGATCCGCTCGGGGCGGCCACTTATGGTACACATCTCCGACATCACAGTCGGCGACGTCCTGCACATTGAACCTGGTGATTCCCCACCTGCCGATGGGGTCATCATCTCTGGCCACGGAATCAAATGCGACGAGTCGTCAGCGACAGGTGAATCTGACCACATGGACAAGGCCAGTGGTCATGAAGTATGGAACAGTATCGTCAACGGAACTGCCACCAGGGAACTAGACCCCTTCATCATTTCCGGAAGTAAGGTGCTTGAGGGGATGGGGACGTACTTGGTGACTAGCGTTGGATGCTATTCTACTAATGGCAGGATTATGGCATCCCTGCAGACAGAAAGTGAACCAACGCCCCTTCAGGTCAAGCTGGCTAGATTGGCCGGGTGGATAGGATGGCTTGGGACAAGGTGTGAGAATCCCAGTTAAGATCAAAACTGCCTACTAATAGAAACCCGTAGCGCTGCTTTGCTTCTTTTTTTCGTCCTTTTAATCCGGTTCCTAGTGCAACTACCTGATAACGATGCTTCGCCAAATGTGAAAGGCCAGGAATTCATGGATATCCTTATCGTCGCTGTTACAGTCATCGTGGTTGCCATACCTGGTAAGTCGTCTATATATAGTAGGCCGTATCTTGCGCTATGCCACTAATGACCTTCAAGAGGGTTTACCCTTGGCCGTGACGCTTGCCTTGGCTTTCGCTACCACTCGTATGCTCAAAGAGAACAACCTTGTCCGAGTTTTGCGTGCGTGTGAGACTATGGGCAATGCTACCGTGATATGCTCTGATAAGACTGGAACACTTACCCAGAACAAGATGACCGTAGTCATGGGATTCTTCGGTGCCAATGAGCGTTTTGACCAGCAGCCAACTGAGAAAGGCTATCCATCGACATCTCCTACAATACTGGAGACTCTAGGATTATTTCCGAGTATTTTCAAAAAGCTGCTGATTGATAGTATCGCCCTGAACTCAACAGCCTTCGAAGAGGAGCAAGATGGTGGGCGTGAATTTGTTGGGAGCAAGACAGAAATTGCTCTTCTTCAACTTGCAAAAGACTATTTACACATGACGGATCTCACTGAGGAGCGAGCGAATGCCCATATTGAACACATATTTCCCTTTGATTCTGGTCGCAAAGCAATGGGGGTTGTCTATCGTGCTGGGCCAACTGGATATCGATTACTTGTTAAGGGGGCGTCCGAGGTCATACTTAACACATCAACTCGGACAGTAACTACGGGCCAGTCTTTCGAAAACCAGATAGTGACCGAACCCATCTCTGATGGCACTCGCCAGGCCATCTTGAATACCATTGATGACTATGCAAAGAAATCCCTACGCACAATTGGCATCGTCTACACAGACCTCGTAGACTGGCCTACCAGTCTTGATACGGATGGCGGAAAGGGCTTGCCCGACCTTGAGCTATTGCTTCGAGATACGACATGGATCGGGGCGTTTGGAATCCATGATCCGTTAAGACCCGAAGTCCCTGGAGCAATCAAAACGTGCCATTCAGCAGGCGTCCAAGTCAAAATGGTCACAGGTCAGTTCTTCTCCCTCATCTGAACTCTAGTGGCCTAACAATGGTTACACTATAGGTGACAATATTAATACAGCTTCAGCCATTGCCACCTCCTGTGGAATCAAGAATGGTGACGGCATTGTTATGGAGGGTCCGGAGTTCCGAAAATTAACAGAAAAGGAGATGGATGCCATTATCCCACGGCTGCAGGTGTTAGCTCGCTCATCACCCGATGACAAACGTATGCTCGTCAAGCATCTAAAACGTCTTGGTGAGACGGTTGCAGTAACAGGCGATGGGACAAATGATGGACCTGCTTTGACGTCCGCCGATGTAGGTTTTTCAATGGGCATCAGCGGAACGGAATTAGCGCGTGAGGCGAGTTCTATCATCCTTTTGGATGATAACTTCAAGTCTATCGTGACGGCTATGGCATGGGGTCGGGCTGTCAACGATGCTGTCTCTAAGTTCTTGCAGGTAGGCCATAGTCTTCGCGCTCTGCATTCTCCTTCTCTAGCCCTTCTCTTCCCTCTCCCTTATTCTAACAATCATACAGTTCCAAATAACTGTCAATATCACTGCTGTTCTCCTCACGCTGGTAACAGCAATCTACAGCAACTCCAATGAAAGTGTGCTAAAGGCTGTCCAGCTACTGTGGGTTAACCTGATCATGGATACCTTCGCTGCTTTAGCGCTGTAAGTGATTCCTTCTATCCCAGATCCCAACATTAGAAGACACCCGGTTGGGCCTGGACGTCGAGCTCGTGTTCCTAACACAATCCAGAGCAACCGATGCCCCAACAGAGAAAATACTCCAACGGCCTCCGGTCCCAAGAAATGCTCCTTTGTTCACGGTAACGATGTGGAAGATGATAATCGGGCAATCTATATACAAACTGGCCGTCTGTTTCACCCTATACTTCGCGGGTGATCGTATCCTGGGTTACGACACCCGCATCCACCAAAAGCAAGTAGAGCTCGACACAATAATCTTCAACACTTTCGTTTGGATGCAGATATTTAATGAACTCAACAACCGCCGCCTAGACAACAAGTTCAATATATTCGAAGGTATCCAACGGAATTACTGGTTCATGGGAATCAATGTGCTGATGGTTGGTGGGCAAATCCTCATCATCTTCGTTGGAGGTGCTGCCTTCAGCGTCACTCCGTTGGATGGCGTTCAATGGGCTATATGCATTGGCTGCTCAATCGTTTGTATACCGTGGGCTGCTGTTCTGAAGCTCCTTCCGGACCGCTACGTCGCGGTTGTGCTGGATATTTCAGTGAAGTTGATAGCTTTTCTGGGATATCCTTTCAGGAAGGTGTACCAGCTTATTGCTCGTGGTTTTACCATATTGGGGAAAGCCGTTCGTACACAATGGAAACGTCTTGAGTCCAGATTAATGCGCATGGTGAAGAAGAGCAGATCCGATGTCGATGAGGAAAAAGGTGGAAGTACCGGACCAGCGTGACTGCAGTCAATCTCAGCTTTAGAACTGACAGCAGTCTACAATTCTATTTATTGACAGTATCAACTATGCAGAGTCAATACTACCTGCAATTATAGTTAGGATCATATTTAGTCACTATTATGACAAAGTGGAGTATTCATAAATTCAAATCGACACTATCTCATCGTACCTTCGCGGTAGATATCGGGTTAAATTTCACCAAGAACTTAGATAGTTGCCGGCCTTGTTGATAGCACAGGAGATCCTCAAATGGCAATCAATTCACGTCGGACGGACTCTGATGCCCATCTCGTGATCGACATATCCCAAGCCTTCGGGATCGGGAGCAAGGAGTTTTGCCTCAGCTTCTTTCCCTTCCTTGCTACGTTTGCCCTTGCCCCAGCCCGCTGCAGACTTGAAAGGCTTCCCAAGCCACTGAAGAGCCGCACCTGCAGGCGCCGATGTCGCTGGATTATCTGCGATCACTGTATACACAGCGAGGAGGCAGGCACATAAACCCAAGAGTGCGGTCAAAACCCTGGCGTTGTTAGATTCGTGGAAAGAAAATGCGAGGCAAACGCAAAAGGTATGCTCACGCTAAGGCAATCTCGAATCTCCAAAGAGTGACTAGTGCATCACATGGCCGATTTCTAGAACGCCCACCGAATTTCTTTCTGGCCGATTGAATCGGCAGTACCTCGAACATTGTGGGTGTTCCCTCTGGGATACCAGTGGGGTCTCGCCACTCGTTATCATTTTCGCATGATCCGAGAGGCAGCGGCATATATCGCGATTGAAGGACGGCAGAGGCGATGAGACCCGCAGTAAGACCGAAGCGAGTAACGACACAAGCGAACCACCATAGTCCACTATGTGATATGAAGATAGACAGGAGGAACACTCCCAGACCGACACATGTCTAGACTTCCGGTTAGTGGCTTTTGCGCGATCCGAACAAGATGATATACTGTTATTAACGGCCCGTCTGTACCGGGCTTGATATAGGGGCTATATGGAGGCTCGAAAAGCTCCGGGTGTTGATAGACTCTATGGTAAAAGGCACCGGATATACAGGCCAGCACGATAAACAGCAGGAGAAATACACAGGGCATATATTTCTCGAGCCAGAGAGTGGCCCGAATCCCTAGAGGTTTGTCCGCAGGTGCGGTGGACATGGTCTGCGAATGACAATATACGTGAAAATGCGAAGCATTTGATAATAGAGCAGGTGCAGGCAAGAAAAACGTGTTCGCGCCGCGCCTTCACTCACGATCGTTTTATGAGCCATGCCACTTTTCCAACTCCTGCGCAATTGTGCCCAAAGCGATCTGCAGTTTGTGCGGCGCAGTTAAATACGATGTTGGGGCTTGAGCGTAACCTAATTCAATGTAGTAGAGATCAACACACTACATTTGTATCATTGTAGTCCAACTAAGTGGGCTAATACGAGCTGATAGACGGAAGGTGCCTCGAAACTGTGGTTACAATCCTTGGCAGCCCCTTGTTCGCTTAGCAGAAGATCATAACCTAGAATGGACTTCAGGTGTCCGAGAAATCTACTCCTGCAACTACATAATTAACAGCATACGGAGTAGCCCTAAATTGACTCAAGAACCAATTTCGAACTGGACTTCGCCGCATTTTGTCTTGACATACTTGTCGCTAAAAGAAAAGAAGATAAAGAATACAGATATATAAGAGATATCAACCTCGCTGTCAAGCATAGTGAAGAGTTACCTAACTTAACAAGACTTCAAGAAATACTACTACTGGAGAGAAATCAGCTGGTACTATTCCTGCAAGCACAGCAATAGTAGTAACCTTCAAAATAGAATCGATTATCTTAACAGCAGCATAGGAGACGTATCCAACGAGATCCCTGGTAGCTGTGGTCGAATCAGTTACTCATACAATAGTTATAGCTATCTAGCGTTACTAATTATTTTCTAGTATAAAATTCCGAGACACAGTATCTCCAGTCCTATACAACTATCGCTTCTGCCGCCGAGTTCCTTTTGGATAAGTGGTCGCCCCTAATCACTGGAGCGTTAGGGTTGTAACTGCCTGTTAAACGAATACCTTTTGGAAAGCCGGTGCTTTCTGACCTCGAAAAAGCTATTAGCAGCATTGATTTGCTGCTAGTGAGGGCTAAACTTTGGAGGGAAGCGGTCTTGTACGCCGAGTCGGGTCGAATGTTGTTGATTTAAAAGTTGATGACAAAAGTCCTGGCAATAGGATTTGGGCTTTTTCGAACCTTAGCTACTATCCCTGCTGAGCAATGCCTGAGAATACCTGATGGTATCTCATTAGAAGAGGCATCAACCATGCCAGCTGCATATGTGTCCGTTATTTATTCTCTTCTACACCGCGCTGTGCTTGATCGAGGTGATGTAAGCAGAATTACGAGTCGATCTCTTTTTTTTACATATCCTGACAGAGAAACAGTCTATCCTCATTCACTCTGCTTGTGGCGGGGTGGGAATAGCCGCAATACATCTGTGCCAGAACATCGGGGCTAAGGTAAGAACCCCAGGGACGGCCGGTAGCGAGTTTCTGACGACCAGCATTTAGATCTATGCGACAGTCAGCACGGAAGAAAAAGTTCAGTACTTGTTGGAGACTTTTGGTATTCCAAGAAATAATATCTGACTCCAGGTCATCCTCATTCTACGCAGACCTGATGCGTGAGACGAACGGTAGAGGGGTTGATGTAGTCCTCAATTCTCTTGCCGGTAAACTGCTTCATGTTTCCTGGGATTGTGTTGCTGAGTTTGGCCAAATGGTTGAGCTAGGAAAACCGGATATTCTGACACATGGGACGCTCTCCATGTCTCCTTTTCCGAAAATTGCTCCTTCATCGCGATTGACCTTATGGGAGTGTTGAGAAGCAAGCGAGCTTTAGCCACAAGGTCTGTAGCTGACAGCTATCACATAAGTAGCCACAGTTTGAACTAAAGTATATGATACAGGCTGGGACATCAGTTCATTGAGCTCTATAAAGAAGGCAAAATCAGACCAATTCTCCCAGTGAGAGCTTTCCACGCCCAGGAGGTCCAAGAGGCCTTTCGATACCTGCAAGGTGGCCTTCACAAGGGGAAGATCATTATCCGTATGCCCGAGTCGCCATCTGAACTTCATGCAATGTCAACTCAGTGCAGTATTACCTTCCCTTCTGATACTTCCTACCTTCTAGTTGGAGGACTTGGCGATGTTGGTCGTGTTCTTGCTCAGTGGATGGTAAGTCGAGGCGCTCGAGAGCTCGTAATCATGTCGAGGTCCACTAGGCGCGTAGAAAGGGAGCAGTCATTCATCAAGGAGCTCGAGGCACAGAATTGTCAAATCATCACCGTCGCCGGAGATGTGACTAATTTAGAGGATGTGAAGGCAGCTGTGTCTAGCTGCACCAAACCTCTTGCGGGCGAGATCAACCTAGCTCTCTCCCTACAGGTACGCTACTGAACATTTCATCGTGTCTCATCACTAACAAGGCTCCTGTTCCAGGATCGTATATTACTACACATGACCCATGCTGAATGGAAGTCGGCACTGACACCAAAAGTATCCGGGACATGGAATCTCCATCGGGCCGTAGAAGGCCAGCCGCTGGACTTCTTTCTTGTTTTGAGTTCCTTGGTCGGTATTACGGGTCACGCTGGTCAGGCTAACTATAGTGCTGTCTGCACGTATCTAGATGCTTTTACCCAATACCGTCGGCAAATGGGCCTTCTCTCTTCGGTGTTCGACATTGGCCCCGTTGCGGGTTCAGCAGCAATCGAGGACCAAGCTGTTTCTCGTCAACTAGATACGGCGGGATGGACTCGATTAAGCAAACAGCAACTCATCGCCAGCGTGCAGCTCGCCATTTCTGAGTCTCGGACACCGAATACAGCCGGGCACCTTTATTGAAGTGAGCTGATAATTGGGTTCTTCCGGAGTCTTAGCGAGACGGGGTATACAAAGATGCTGGAAGATGATATATATGGCCGGGATGCGAGGCTTTCAATGTATCAGAACTTGGTCGCTCGTGCAGACAACCGGAAGCCTGACAACCAGATCAAGCTGCTCTTTGAGAGGGTCGAGAAAGATTCTCGCCTTTTTAGCGACCCGGGGACGCAAACCATACTGGTCCTAGAACTGGCAAAATTGATCAATCATCGTACTAGTCAGTTGTCAGAAATGGACCTGGGACAGGCACAGGCCGTGGCTGTTGATTCATTAATGGCCATAGAAGTGAAGTCCTGGCTAAGTCGGCAACTTGGACTACATGTCACCGTGGACGAGATAACGAAAGCGAACACGGTGGGATCTTTGGTGCATATCATTGTTCAACGTGCGAAGGCAAAGTACAGAGCTGATGACAATGGTACTGCTTCTACCAAAGAGAGCTGATCGATATTCCATCCATACGAGTCGGCTTGCTATATATTTCTGACTATATGAAGGATAGTCTATCAGTTAGGTGATACATGTCAGGAAACCATACAGCCTTGATATGAATAATTCATGATTCATTTTGGGCTTTTTATCTCCCATTTCCAAGGAGATTAATTCTATTTCTCCTATTCGCTTACATTTTCCTAATATTTTACTACTGCACTTAGTCCCGAAGGTCAATTGAATTAAATGTATCCATTTCATCCCTCCGCCCAGTATAGCCTCCCCGCGCGGAAACAACCCTAAGAAATGTATTTATAAATTCGAGTTGGTAAAAACAACATTCCGTATTTTAAACCCCCCACATCAATCACCCAGCCCCAATAAACAATTAAATATTTTCCAAATAAAAAAAAAACTATATCAAACCCAAAAACAACCACCACCAACAACAACCTCCCACTCACCCCAAACAAAACACCCTTCTACTAAGTCTACACTCCAAAAACCAAAATGTCCCCCTCATCACTACCCCCCAACCTCATCCCCGAAATCTCCGCATTCGTAACCAAATGCATGGCCTCGCACGACCCCTCGCACAACCCCCAACACGTGCACCGCGTCGTGTCATTAGCCCAAAAAATCCTGGCGCGCGAAACAACCCGCGCGGCCTCAGTGTACGATGCCGACGTGGTGCACCTCGCGGCGCTGCTGCATGACATCGGGGACCGGAAATATCTGTCGCAAGTAGCGGCCATCTCGGCCTCTATTCAGGGCCGTGCCGCAGAAGAAGAGGCGGTGGATCCGCAGCGGCTGGTGTATTGTGTGCTTGTGGCGCATGGGGCGGAGGAGGCCTTGGCGGAGAAGGTGCAGATGATTGTGTCGCATGTGTCGTATACGACGGAGAGGGCCAAGCCAGAGGAGGTGGGCAGGTTGATTCGCGAGGGGTATCCCGAGTTGGCGATTGTGCAGGATGCGGATCGGTTGGATGCTATCGGGGCGGTGGGTATTGGTCGGTGTTTTACTTTTCTGGGGGCGAAGGGGAAGAACTTTTGTCCTGAGGGAATGTGGGTGATGGATAATGCGATTGAGCATTTTGAGGAGAAGTTGGTGAGGCTGGAGAGTATGATGAAGACGGAGACTGGACGAGAGATGGCCAGAGTGCGCACGGCGAGGTTGAAGGAGTTTCAGGAGTGGTGGGCGGACGAACTGAACGACGCCGCGTAGGAAGATCGCTTTGTATAAAGATGGGAGAGAACAAGGAGTGAGAGCATGCAATGCAATATAAATTAACCTATAGACATCAAGTCCGAAATCATGCTATCCAGTCTATCAATTCTCAATACACCAATGGGTATGTGACAGGTGACGATATTATCTGCTGTGAAGGCACGCGCAAAGAGAAAGGAACGTATGGCTCGATCAAACCACCTGCTGCACTCGGTGATAACCATTTGTTGTGCAGGGTAAAACGACAGTGATGCCATAGCCAATGCCACTGAGATGTGTAGGGAGAGACAAATATCAAAACAAGACCAACGCCAAAACCGCTGTAATGTCTAAACTAACTGCATGTCGTTGCGTTTCAATATACCCCCGGAAAAAAAGATTATAATGCAATTAGACCCTATCCCGGGCGAAATCCAAGAAGTCGCAGTCATCCTCAAAGAAGCCATCATCGCCTCCAGATCCAGCCGAAGGAAATGACGAGCCACGTCTCTTCTTTCTGCGTGTGGTAATCACAACCTCTTCAGGATGCCCCGTACTATTGCCAAGACTGATTAGATTCTCCATCTCACCACCAGAGCCCAGTTGGTGTTCATGTAGCGTCTCGCCATCATCATCATCGCCACCAGCGCTGAATGGGCGCACGTGTATTCTGGTCATGGGCAGGTTTTCACCAAATACCCAGTTGCCAGAAGGCAGATTCGATGATTCGTCCGTATGACCAATTTCCGGGTATACGTAGAGACTAACCCTCTGGTCCGTGTGGAAAGGTTGGTAAGGTGCGTTTGTCTCGATCTCCGCCTGGGAGAGAGGCTGACATTTAAGTTTGGATGCAAGAGACGGCCGTGGATTGGAAGAAGGCAAGGCCAGCGATGCGCGAACAGGGGTCTCCACATTAAACGCGCTAACAGGCATAGGACCGCAGGGCGTTTGCAGAACTGGGGGCAACCGGAATTCAATCTCCTTGCCTCCTACCACAGATTGGAGCTGCCGGTTCTTCTGAGTAGAGATAGTACGTCGCACCCTGTAGAGCCGGAAGTGCCCGCTGTCCACCAAGCCTAAAAATACCTGGTCTTTATTCGTAATCCAAGTGACACGAGACGCAGCCGGGTCACGGGCCAGCCCGTGCAGGCGATTTTCCCCAGCGTGGCGGAGCGTGTTAACTGTCCCAGTGGCTGCCCCCATTGACTTGCTGAGACCAGCAGCAACTACTTTCCCGCCTCGAACACCAGCCGACGATGAAAATCCTCCTACTGCAGGCAAAGTCCCACCAGCACTTGCGGTACGACCCCTAACTGCGGCGATTATAGGCTGCGTCTTGCCCCCAACAAGCTTGAATGCCGCTGATAGAGGGTTCACTGGGGTGGCTTTGTCAGACAACTCATCCGTTGATTGGTCAGGTGCCGGCGGTTTACTAGATGTTGGGCGAGCCCGCCGGAATGGAGGCCATTGGAAAGCACTCCGCGGTAGGTCAAAGACATGTACTGTTCCTTTCCGAGTAATAACTGCCAGTCGGTCTCCAGAGGGAGGACACCAAATCACGTCGACAATGTATGATTTTGTCAAACGCGTGTACCGTGCGATTTGGCGCACATTGGCACAAGTGTTCACGGAATCTTCTGACAACAATGCTCCGGCTCGACAGTACTTAGCTTGCATGAGATCCCAGACGTGTTGAACGTCTCCATTCGTGCTCGCCGTAAGTAGCATTAGTCCATTAGGCGAAAAGGAGAGAAAGCTGCATCCTTCTGGAGGCTGGAACGTGGCAACGGGGTTGAACAGCGCGGCCTTTGTCTCATTGCCGTCTTCAAGCCTTTTCAAGTCCATGATTGAAACAATGTCAGGCTCCGCGGATGTGGTAGTATGGGTATCTTGGGCATGAGTAGGTGGGAAGGCGCTGTATGCCTGCGGCAAATCTCCCAAGGTGGGAGAGCGGCGGGGCGCAGAAGATTGGAGCTGGTCTTTATTCCAATAATTATTCCACGCTTGAAGCCCCTGGTCGCCCATCCATCTTGCACCTCTCACAATCTCCTGCGTCACGCCTCTTGCTACTTTGTCGAAGAAGCTCGGGCCCTCGCCAACGTCCGTAGCGCACGTTATTGCTGGCCTTGCTGGAGGATTACGGTTGTCAAGACCATAGACTTTACCCTGGATCAACGACGGAGGAACCGTCCCTGGAAGCGACGCCCTATACGTGGACGACGGTGGGACGATTGCCAGCCATCTTCCCTTCAGCGCAACAATAGGACTGTCGGTGTTAGCAATCCCAGATGGAGAGTCGGTCCGAGATCCATCAGGATCTGTTGAATTTGAAGAAGTCGAGTAACGCCGGGATTCCCGTGAGCGAATACTGGTCCAAGTTTTACCCAGGCACTGGTACCCATTCATGCTGTAAATGAATACCTCACCACTAGCTCCAGATGCCAAAACTACATAGTTGCCTCCCGCGAAGAGCTTCAAATTTCCGGCAGGTGAAGGT
The DNA here is from genome assembly GCF_009193645.1 of Aspergillus pseudonomiae. Taxonomy (NCBI): domain Eukaryota; kingdom Fungi; phylum Ascomycota; class Eurotiomycetes; order Eurotiales; family Aspergillaceae; genus Aspergillus; species Aspergillus pseudonomiae. The sequence goes on from NW_022476117.1 coordinate 65,946, forward strand.
GCAATTGCAGGCAGTCCAGGGATACTCTCAAAGTACGGAGAAGGCTTCATTGTGAATAGAGTCGTGATGTGATCCCCCGTTCTGAGCGAATATATTTCGACGCGTGTCTGGTAATATCTGGCATCGTCTTTCACCGAGCGCCTCTCAGCAGGATGCTGGCGCCCGGTGGGCGTGGGAGGTACCTCATTCACTTCTGAACCCACAGAAGAGCCGCGAGTGGCATCGTCAGGTAATCCACATGGACCATGGATAATGACAGCGACATGCGGTCTGGATGCTGAGCACGAGTCATTGGGTAAATTGCAAGCCAGGATTTTAGCGTCTATCACACGACCATTGAGACCGGCCAGCTTCCCAATTAAACGCGTTTTACGGTCCTCTACTGCGAGGACTTCCAAAGATCCATCAGTACCCACAACAAGAACACTAGTTCCCATCCTCGACGACTTGGACGAAGGGCTGTAGATCGTGTCAAAGGAACAGAAAGAGTATTTTTCACCTGTCGACTGCCTGTTCTGGCCAGACACGAGTGGGAGGTCGATATCAGGTGCTCCATAGAAATGGGCCTGGGGCAAATGCGGCAACGGAATCGGGTTACTGAATGGGCCGCTGACGGAGTGGCTTTTATACCTATCTACAGACTGCTGTCGAGATAAGTCACTACTCAAGTACCCGTTGCCGTAGCTCAAAGGCCTTGCCCTGGGAAGAGGCGACGTTGAGGAGGGGTGGCTAAAACCGCCCTTTTCCGGATTTGAGGGGAAGGCAAAGGGAGACCCGTTCGCGATTTCGCCGTCACTAACGTCATTCGGTGGGCTCTTCCCAAATGGGATAGACTTTGCCCAGCTATCTGTACGATACGCTAGATCATTCTCTGGTGAGTCATTAAGGGAGCCAAGTGCATCTAGAACCGGCGAGACGATATTGTTGGGACGTTCAGAAGCCAACGGAGGGTCTGGACATGACGACGGTTCGGCCTGCAGAGGCGGAGAGGCTGGAATCCTGTGCATTTTGAGTATTCCAGGTCAGTGATCTGATGGACCAAGTGGCAAAACTCGCGGTGCTCTGGGCTTACAAGTCTTCCGGCGGTGTCTTTGCTGCAGCCTTGGCTGTCTTTGTCTTCCCCTTGGATCCGACTTTTCCCTTTTTCTTCTTTCCGCTGTGTTCATTCTCCGGGGGAGTTTGGTTCAAATCCTCTAGGGGTGGGCTAGGGTCACCGACGGACCGGCTCTGCTGGCGGAATAGATCGTCCGAAGCTGCCGGGGGCATGAAATGGAAGGATTGCCTCGAGGAGGCAAGACGGTTTCGATAAGAAAAACCGCTCTCAGGACCCGTGATAAGGTCTGAGAACGGGGGTCTCGCGATGTTATCGGTGGCAAAGACTGTCGCGGAGGTATGGCACTATCGACTGTTGACTATCAACAAACATCCCCGTTAGTATGACTCACCCAGCAATCGAGGGTGCAAAACAATACGTACATGTATGGTTATTGAAAAGGAGGTTTGGGTTTAATACTGTGATAAAAGCGGTTTCGGTGCGCGTAGGAATAAAGGTTAGCAAAGCAACAGCGTATCCAGAGTCAAGATACGCTTGTAGCTTCGGAGATTAGGGCGAGACGGAAGCGCTGCTTATACCGTTCGTCCGAGAATCCGGGGCAGATGTATGGAAGTGGAACACGAGTTACAAAATGTACAAAGATGATAGATATACCGGATACAAAGAAGACAGTTTTGGTCAAAGAAGTGAGTTTGTTTGAGGAAATAGAAAGAGAGGTTGGGGAAGAACATGGAGGGAGAGGGGGAGGGGGGTCAGGTCAGGAGTATGGATGACATCCCCCATGGGTAGGCTGACTTATCTCCTATCAGGCCCAGATTTAGTTAACCTTAGTGGTGACCGGCCACGAATAGACTACTATTAGTTGGACGGAACTAGATTCGGTCGGCAGGTACGGTACGGTATGGTAAAGTCTGGTACCCTCCGTGAGGTCCCCAGGCCGGCACATGACGAGGATCAGGTGATGATTGGTCCGTTTGAGACGGTGACCGTCAGGGTATGACGCCAGTTTCGGACTGCCTAACGTGCCTTTTTCCAGCCGGACCTTGGATCTACGGAGTACCGCGCTTGCCTTGCAGTCTGCAAACCAAAAAGATAAGTATGGAGTCATCCGCCCCCCTCCTCTTAGAATGAAAGGAAGCCCCCCCACTCCTCATTCCACAGCCACTCGGCACTCAAATGACGATCCATCCACCATGTTCCAGGCAAATTATTGGTTTGCCCTGCAGGTCGCATGAGGGGCCCCCCGGACAAACAATGCAAACCACACACGTCTGAACACGGGTCAGCGGGCGCCACGTGATTTGCCTGAATAATGCAGCCAAAGAGCCCTTACTACTCGGACATGGAAGGGCAATGGCAAAGCCACAGTCAACTGGAACTCAACTTCTAAATTCTTCCGTGGACAATCCGGGTCTAGCCGCCACTGTTGCTTCCCTGTCAACCAAATATGAATCATCAGGAATGTTCTGTCCGGTAGGTCCGCATTACCGCATACTCGTAACTACTCGCCGTCATCTGCAAGGTCCCTGAATATCATTGGCACATCATCAAGCGGTGACTGAGGCATGACGGTGGAGGTTTAATTAAATCACATTGGAAGTCCATCCGTCGGGTCCTCTCGCTTATATGGGATACTGTGACTTCTTTGGGGAGTTTCCCCTTTGGGGTTACCCAACCTCATGTGATATCTTCCAACTTGGATTGACCTATCGGTTCGTCGTCGCTGTATTCGAATCGCACCACGTGATAGGTTCAAGGAAGATTCCATTGAGAGTATAATAGGGAAGAGCGTGGAAGTTGCATGCATGCATACTCCAGGAATCAAAAGGGATATGACGTGTATTGTTACAAAGTATATGACACCTGTTCCGACGCATCCAGGTTCCCCCTGCGCACACACCGAAGGTCGCGCCTATTGCAACATCTCAAGTCTTCTTCTTCGCCGCGGCAGCCTTGGCCTTGGCCGCCTTCTTCTTGTTGCTATTGATCATGACGATTCCGATGAATGTACCAACCACAGCCGATCCGAGGAGAGTAAGGATGACAGGGATGCGGATAGCCCATACACGAGGGGGGAAAAGGTCATGGAGGGGGTGGTCCTGATCGACAAATGGCTACCACCTTGTTAATAGGTGCACATAAATCCAAAAGGCATAGAAGGAGACTTACCATGAGAAGAGTCCAAGCCGTGTAGTAGAGAAAGATTGCGGTAGCGGCCAAGAGCATGGCGGATCCGACGAGTTGGCCCAGCTAGAAAAAGCGACAATCAGCATATGAAAATATAACGATACAGACTAGTTTCTTCTTACCATAGTGGTGAGCAAATCTATAGGGTAGACCTAATAGAGTAATTGCGAAGAACTGCTAGCCTGAAAGATGGGCATGGACAGACCATCCCATCGCATCAACACGAACAGCTTGGCTCCTGAGTGGCACGTGACCTGGCCCGAACGCTAAGACTTTACCCTTCGCCGCCTCACGTTCTGTCCGACGGAGCTCAACCATCAACGTTTTCGCAACTTGACTCAAGAGTCACTCTTCCTTTATTGAGGTCCCAGGGTGATCTGGGGAACTTTAAGGAACGATGACAGACCCGGTCGTATTGCAGTCGGCGGTGCGAGTGCCCACACCTCCGCCTGGCACGTCCTATTCTCCAAAACCATCGGGCTCACGAAAACGCTCGCCCCCCTCTCGTTCGCCTTCTCCAACTCGTCGCCGGTCGCCTCCAGGTGACTCTGTCAAAGAAGATGGCGACGCGCCACGAATTGACCCGGAACGTGCCATTGAGCGAGAACGACAACTTGCGGAGCGTGTCCGCCAACATGAGAAGCAGGAGGCCGCGCGGAAACCGATGACGGAAGAAGAAAAACAAGCTTCAGCCAAAGCAGAATATGAGAAGCTTCTGAATATGCGGTCGGGTGGAACTTACATCCCCCCTGCTCGACTCCGGGCGCTACAAGCCCAGATCACAGATAAGACGAGCAAAGAATATCAGCGTATGGCATGGGAAGCTTTGAAGAAATCGATCAACGGTCTTATCAACAAAGTCAACGTCTCAAATATCAAACATATTGTGCCAGAACTTTTCGGTGAGAACTTGGTACGTGGACGCGGGCTATTTTGCAGGAGCATCATGAAGGCTCAAGCTGCCAGCTTGCCGTTCACGCCAATTTACGCTGCGATGGCGGCTATCGTCAACACCAAACTTCCTCAAGTTGGCGAGCTGCTGCTTAATCGATTGATCGTCCAGTTCCGCAAAGCGTTCAAACGAAACGACAAGGCGGTCTGCATCTCGTCGACGACTTTCATCGCTCATTTGTGCAATCAACAGGTCGTACATGAGATGCTTGCAGCTCAAATTCTTCTTCTCCTGCTCCACAAACCCACAGATGACAGTGTGGAGATTGCCGTCGGCCTCACAAGGGAAGTCGGACAGCATTTGGAGGAAATGAGTGGTCCTATTGCCCTGGCGGTGTTCGATCAGTTCAGAAACATCCTCCATGAAGCCGATATCGACAAGAGAGTCCAGTACATGATTGAAGTCTTGTTCCAAGTCCGTAAAGACCGTTATAAAGACAATCCAGCGGTCAAAGATGAACTTGACCTGGTAGAGGAAGAAGATCAGATCACACACCGTGTTGGTCTTGACGATGAGATTGAAACTCAAGATACCCTCAACATTTTCAAATACGACCCGCAATGGGAGGAACACGAAGACGCGTACAAGAAACTGAAGGCTGAGATCTTAGGTGAAGGTAGCGATGACGAAGAAGATGAGGAGGACGAGACCGATGAGAGCTCTGATGAAGAAGCTGAAGAAGAGCGGCAGATGGATATCAAAGACCAAAGCAATACGGACCTCGTCAACCTGCGGAGGACCATCTACTTGACGATCATGTCCAGCATTGATTTTGAAGAATGCTGTCATAAACTGATGAAGATCTCACTGCCACCCGGCCTGGAGCCCGAACTTCCGTCGATGATTATTGAGTGCTGTTCTCAAGAAAGGACATACTCAAAGTTCTACGGTTTGATTGGTGAGCGGTTCTCCAAGATCAATCGTCTTTGGTGTGACCTTTTCGAGGCTGCTTTCGCCAAGTACTATGACACGATCCATCGATTCGAGACCAATAAGTTGCGCAATATTGCCCGCTTTTTCGGCCATATGCTCAGCACCGACGCCATCGGCTGGCATGTTATGTCCGTCATTCACCTCAATGAAGAAGAAACCACTTCAAGCAGTCGTATTTTCATCAAGATTCTCTTCCAAGACCTAGGAGAGCACCTTGGTCTCCCGAAGTTGCAGGAGCGCATGAGAGATGAGATACTTCGCCCGAGCTTTGAAGGTCTCTTCCCAACAGATAACCCTCGCAACACCCGCTTTTCTATCAACTATTTCACAAGTATCGGCTTTGGTATTCTGACAGAGGACATGCGTGAATACCTGAAGAACCTCCCCAAGCCGACAGTCCCAGCTCTCCCTGCGCGCGACGCTACTCCAGAGTCAGACGCTGAATCTGTCAGCTCTCGCTCATCTTGCTCCACGTGCACTGGCCCCCGTCACTCACGCTCGCGCTCGCGCTCCTATTCATACTCCCGTTCGCCTTCGCCGGGCCGAGGCCGCCGTCGCTCGGTCAGTCGCGGCAGGTCTTATTCACGATCCATCTCCGGCTCTTCTCGCCGGAGCTACAGCTACACGCCTTCGCGCTCCAGGTCACCAGTGTCGAGAAGTCGCCGGCGCTCGGTTTCTTACAGTCGATCCCGATCACCCAAAAGGTCGTCGGTCTCTCGTACTCCCCCCAGGCGGACTCGTGCCAAGTCTTACGACTCACGCTCCCCTCGACGTTCACCATCTCGGTCTGTTACACCCGAGAAACGGGGTTACAGTCGTAGGAACCGAAGCTACTCCAGATCGGTGTCGAGATCTGTTACTCCACCTCGGCGCGAGGCACGAGGCAGACGCTACTCGTCTGAGTCCTTGTCTCCTCCTCGCTCTAAACGCGCATCGTCGCGTTCACCTCGCAAGGCAGCCCCGGCTCGGCGCGCCCGTGATGCTTCAGTGTCACGTTCCCCGAGCCCCGCGCGATCGGGACGTGATCAAAGAAGACGCCGGTACTCGGATTCCCGATCACCGTCTCGCTCACCCCCTCGGCGTAGATCGCCGTCCCGGACTCCTCCTCGTCGGGGCCGCGCCGCTGACTATATCTAATTTAAATGGTGATGGGTTGTTGTAAAAATGACATGAAGATGCCTCTAAGACGCATACAAAGAATTTCAATTATTTGATGTTGACCGCAGGTCATGAGTTATTTTATTAGGACTGGTTAAAAGGCTCGGTTTCTTAGGTGTATTTGTACTACCCTGCATTTACGTTCCCAATAGCAAAAAAGGCAGTGCAGTCACTGCAAATGATCCACATGTTCACCTGGCATCAGTCGCAGGTCTAGCTTTCTATATAAAACGCAAACTATAACAATAGCTTTTCGGCACAGCATCTATCATATCTAGGGTATCACTCACTCAACCATCCAACCCATCTATCTTTTCACGTAAACTCCCCCAAGGAAAGGACAATGTAAACAAATCTACTCAGCGGCCTCCCACAAACACCTTTCACACAAACACAACCCACCCAATGCGCCTCTAGCCCATTCCCGTCTCTCCTTGACATTCAGTCCAATATCACAGTAATGATTCAAGATCTCCTGGTCGGCCTTGATCCCCTCGTTCCTGGACGGCGTCTGCTCCTCCCCGGTACCAGTCCTCTTCCAAACAGGACGTTCAGACTCCGTCCGAGCCCGGAAGGTAATCTCACCACCCCACTCCCACCTCACATTCGGATCACAGCAGTGATTCGCAAGACACCAGAGCGGATGCACAGCACAGAGCTCCGGGCCACCATCCCAGGTAGACAGACGACCGGATGCGGTGCCGCGGAATTTAGCATAGAGCGTATTAAGCACCCAGGTATCATAGCGGGAGAGGGCCTCGTACGGATCCAGTTCCATTTCCTCGAGCATGCGCATAGGCTGGAGGATATTGAGGTGGAAGGAGAAGGGCAGGGTGGCGGTGGGGTCGTCGGAGGTAACAGAGCCTGCGGATGAGTCTTCGAGGTCGTGGAAGTCGCCCCAGATGTACTTGATCTCGGGGAGGTCGAGAGGATGCACGTCCTGTGTTGCGGCCATGGCGATTGCCCGGCCCAGGAGGAGGAGGTACAGGTAGTCGGCTTTGTCTTTGGGGTCGGGAATGTCCTTGCCGATGGATTCGAGATTCTCCATCAGGCCGCAGAGGGCGCCGTGGTAGGTTTCCTGTGCTTGGTCGTGGCATGCTTGGCTGCAGAAGATGATGTCGTCGCAGTCTGTGCAGGCGACGGGGGGATTCTCGGATGCTAAGTCGGGGAGAGGGGCGTTGCAGGCGTCGCAGAGGTCATCGTGGAGTCTGTTAGTGGCTGTGAGGAGGGAGTTTTCGCGAAGGATGATCTCGCCGGGGGCGATGTCTTCTTTGGCGAAGAGGCCTAGTTGGATGGATACCTCGCCCTCTGATGAGGTTCCTTCGTCGGTGGTGCCGTGTAGGGCGGGCAGGGCAACAGCCCGCACTTCACATTTGGGCGCAACGTCCTTCAGTCTGTCATTGAGCAGCTTGAGTGTTTCGGGGGCCTTTCTGTCTGGCTCGTGCTCGTTCCAGGGGTACAGGACCCTCCGCGCGAAGCCCTGCGCATTCAGAGCACTGGGGTTGATTTCCACTTCCGCAGCTCCATTGTCCTTAACCGAGTCTGGTCGTCGAGAAATATATACTTTCTGAATTGCGCCTAGCTGCTCCCTGAGGGCATCCACAGCTTTACCATTACACTTTTCCATACTTCCAAGTAGCGACAAACCACGCATGCAGAATTCATATGCATCTCTGTAGCACCGGCAAGTGACTAAGCTCCGAACAAGCAAGGCATATACAGTCCCAATGATTTCGTCATACTCGTCTTGTGTTGTAGCAATATATGAATCGTCGTCGTCGTCGTCATCTTCAGTTTCTTGCCCCCCCTCCTTTGCAGCCTGAGCTTGAGTATCTATCTTCCTTCGAGCATGGAACTCACATCCGTCGGGGTCAACGACGGACTCCAACAGTGAAAGAGCACGATACGCGTCCGCGGATGCTAAATCCGCAAATCCCAATTGCTCATGGAGTAGTCCCCGTTCGAGGTGAAGATGTGGGTTGTGGGGGTCCGCGTAGAGACGGGCGGTTGTTTCCGAGCGTGAGTGGAGGAGGTCGTTCATCTTTGATTTGTAGACTCCGGTATCTAGTTTAGCTGGAGAAGCTGTGTGGCTATTTCACTTCTTCTGTTCAAAACGTGGGGTAACTGTTACGTGGGATGAAGGCCAAATGTTGGCTGTATTTGGGTTGAAATAGATTGTCTCCCCGGCAGATCTAATGTATTGGCCAGGCTTGTTGTGCAGCGCCACGATAGTCAACAATTGATGTATATAGCTGCACAAATCATTGAAGTTTTCTTGTTTCAGTGAAAAATCAATGTATGAAAAGAGAAAAAAAAGAAGAATGCGGGGAGATGTCTATCACCACGTGATGATAACAGAGGTTTGCCCTACATCATCCAGATTAGGAAGGTCAAGTATGGGTTATCAAGTTATCTCACCCCAAGGTTTAAACTGGAATAGCAGTCGAAATCAGACCTGTAATATAGCTGAGTACTCAGGAGAAGTCATACTCGTTCTAATCTCGAGTTGACTAACATCACCCCATCTGTCTCGTTTCTTTACCCCGTACTTTGTCAGGTTTTCCGATATCGACCCTGGCGGTGGTACCGTGAATGGCACCAGCAACTGCCTTCCCAGTGTGTATGTAATCATGCATACAGATTATTAGCAGCAACCGATGTATATGACTTGGAATTCTGTTGTACTCGTAGGCTCCTATAGCCGGACTCATTGGTTCTGTTAAATTCACTGGCCAAGAAGACGTTCCTAAAAGCTCATTAACAAAGGCTTTACCCTTACATTAACAGGTGGATTAAAAAAAGAAAGGCAAAAATAACTATCGATTCGCATAGGATAAGCTGTCATTATGATTGGCTCCGTTATATATTGAATCAACATATCACATCGAAAGAGTCAATGATCTACAGAGTACCCACAGCAACAATTTCTTGACGGTGTTCGCCAACCAAGCTTCCAGAAGCTGGGAGCAGGCAAAAACAGTTCCCAACAGCCGCGACCAGGTGCGAATTGTATTAGATGGTGTACGTTACTCATCTTTACATGGACAGTATCAGAAATAGAAGCAATATTAATTCCTTGTAATTACAAGCCAGGTGAATGTATCACGATCCAATATACACAGCACTTTCAAGAAACGTCCTCCCATATTTCTCACTCAGTCTTGCTAGGCCAATTACCGCGAGGGAATAAAGCGAGAGTATCCGGCAAAGTTGACAAGATTGAATAGTCGCTGCTTATGGTGAGCTAATGCCAATAGAAAGTAGTCAAATGAATGGTCCTTACACTGAGTGGAACAATTGGAAAGGCGAACTTTTTACTTGCAAGGGTTGTTGGGCTGCGAATCAATGATCCGGAACCAGTTGTACATGTCGGTGCTTTGCTTATCGCGAAGAGTTCTGTAGATGAAGTGGGCGCAGTCCTCGCCACCGGACGCGCTAGGCACGGCAAAGACTGTAGAGAAAGAAGCCAAGGAGGCAAGAGCAATGGCGGAGAAGAACTTCATTGTAAAAGAAGGCTTTGGTTGTCACGGAAGAACCGAGTAGTGGAGAGAGTAGTAGTGATAGTAGGCTTTGAATGCTTTGATTGTGTTTGATGCTGAGGAATGAGGTTGTAAGAGCATGGATGATGCTCGCTTTTATACCTGTTCTCCAGGTAGATAGGGCTTAGATTTTCTGAACCCTGAAAAGGTGATATGACCTGTCTCATGTGGCTTGGGAAACTATCTAGCATTTCCGGGGTGGAGTCCGCAGATATTGATTAGGGCCCCTTGCATTACCGATCGTCTCCCCCTGATACAGTGCGTCATATCATTACTTTTGGCTGAGCACATCCATTCCCATGAGTACGTAGGCGGGGTGGCAATGAAGTGCAGACAGTTAAATCTGCCCATAGTTTTTATGCTACCGTAGAAGCCGTGCCATGTTACAGTTATCATGTGTATGATAGAGTCAGGTTCTAGATAGAACAAGCTCCGTGGCGCGTGCGTTTACCTAATGATTGAATTGTTTCGCGTCCACGAACTTGCTCCTCTGTGTTGGTTCTGGGTTAATTGGAGCGTTTCTAACCTAGATTCTGTCTCGCAATGACGCGTCGTATAGCAAGACGGTTAATTCTTAAGCTCTAACAGGCCAACGTAATCTTGATTGTCTAATCGATCGATGATCATGTTTGTGTATAGTTAACTCCTGCATTTTGTAATATCGGTGGGCCCCTCGGTTACCAGATATCGGCACTTCCCTTGCAGAGATTCAGGACAGCCACTTCAGTTTGGTAAACCTAGCAATATAAGGTGTGGAGAATGCTGTAGTTCTGTGGGGATCAAGAAGCCGCCGCTTAGTATGATATGTCTACTACATTGCGAAAAAAGGCTATCTGGGACAAAAGATAGCAACTTTTCCGATCACTAGATCCTGTAGGGTATATCTTCTGATCCATTATGTCCTTATTATCGGTATTAGGCGGCGTGTATGGCCTAAGGCGTGCTAGCAAGCATAGTATTTCCCAAATTGACATACCTCTACCTTTTTAAACATCTGGCGACACTCTAATATGAGATTGCACACTTGAAAACAGTGACGCAAACAACAGCAAGGGACATACGCACGAGTGCTGTGATGACAAGAGCACGAATCACGTCCGGCTCTTCTAACCGAGAGTAATAGCTCAAGCAAGGCACACTGTTTCTATTTGTGATAAGTTCCCCGGTCGATCTCTGCCGTTGAAAGAAAGGCTATAGAGCTAACTCAATTGCCACCGTGATGTATAAAGCTAAAGTACCGTTTTAGCCGACCAAAAATCCCTTTGTCGTAAGTCTGATATGATGCAGTAACACTGATGCGCCACTATCTGTTCATGTATGTACCCCAACATCCATTCTAGGGCCTTGCTCCACTACACAGCTCGGAAAATATATTTCCTAAAATGTGATAGGGCAATGAATAGCCGGGAAATGGTTGATCGGCTTATTGGGAATGGTTTCAGCCCCTTGCATAGAAGCTCGGCAATGCCTTGCTTGACTTGAAAGCCTTATCATAACATGCGTTAAAGTATAGATCATCCAAGCTTTCATGGTTTCGTTGGATACTTTGTACTTCCGAGGGAAAGATATTATGATAGTCTTAGTTAGACTTTATAGCTCGCCGATTTGGTTTACTGTGGGTCTCGTATATACTTTATAGGCCTCTCCTCACGTTCATTTCTTAACAGAGTGAGGGCATTTTGACCGTGGAGATATTCGACTTGTTCTTTGAGGTCATAGAAACCTTGATAGAATATGCATCAGTATCATCGCGCCATGGTCAACTGTTGCTGAGACATGGTGATTTGTTTAACGGGCAAAGTCGCATTTCCGGCGTACGTGAGAAAAGCTCAATGGGGGACCATCTTGTCAGGACATGCATTCTTCGCATTGTACTTTGGATCAAAATATGTACTCAGTCAAATGAAAACCTCACCATGACCTCTTGTCAATAAGTTGTCCGTAATACGCATGAAAAGGCTTGTTTATTGATTCATTATATATATCCAGATAGGCTACCTCCTAGCATGTACATACACACAAGCATTAATTCTGTAGTTTAATATCACGATCCACGTACTCAATACTTCCATGAGTTGTTTGATCAGCTTTGAGAAGTATCATGGACTGAGCAAGCAAAGTATAGAAAATGACGTCCGAATGTACATCTACAAGCAGGCTATTAGAGCTGCCTCGGCTATATGAACGAACAAACAACAATCTATCCAACAGAATCAACAACATGAAATGTCAAACAATTCAACTCAGTCCCAACCCTACACCCCTGCGCATTAATATCATAAACCAAAGGATACAAGCTGTTATTCGACGGGCCCGAAACATCCTCATCTATCGCCTTCGCCCTATACCCACTCCTCCAACCTGCAACCCACACATCCACCATATGCGACCCAGTACTCCAGGGGCTTTCGCCGGATAATTCGAAAACGGCTCATGCATTCGACAGAGATACAGCTCCGCATCCGCGACGCTGAAATGTATTCCATCCTTCTTTGAAAGGTCTAGCATGTTATCATCCCTTAACCTAAAACAACGGTGTCCAAAGTCCATAGCTAAGCGGCATAAGACAAAGGACCCCAAATCAGACGGAGGCTTCGTATACGTTAGACCCTACCAGGCACTGTATGATTTCCATAGTGTAGTTACTGTGTCCTATTGAGTCTCAGGGGCTCAATGTCGAGTCTTACTTTGTGAAACTTCAACTGTATCATTACCAGAGGACTTCACTTCATTCGGCGATAACTTGCACCGGGTGGATAGACCAAAAACAAGGGTTCAACCAGGGAAATAAAATATTAGTTCAGTGACAGGGGTCTTGTATCATACGAGGGCCGTATCTGAGGGATTTTTTTTTTTTTTTTCAAAAGATGTTCTAGTAGCAAGCTGAAATTCTGAACTCGGCCATACTAAGGCCACACATTAGCTGCAGCTGCAGCAGTGGATCCATGCTTGCCTCATTCCAGCATATCTCCGCGGGTACACATGCATCTCTAGATCTTGTAAGAAAAGCTAATGCACAGTGAGCCTGTGGCTGTGTTTGTGCGTCCCCCCCCCCCTCCTGCTAGTAAACCGACCAGGGGTATAGAGAGAGCCAGCCGTATACCCTTGCTATTGATGGTTTCTTTCCCCTGCAACCTCCTCGCATCGTACCATAGTGAAGGCCCAGTTGTCTTTTTCACCTGCTTGGGGCATGGATCTTGCACCGAACAAACCCGTAGATTGCATTCCTGACGTAACCCCCATGCCAGCTAGTTGTAGGTGGATTGATAGCTGTCATGGATGGACCCACGTGTTGAACGGTCTATTGCACTAAACTAAGTGTCCAGGGACTAGACACCATTCATGCGTGATATAGTTATAGTAATCTGTCTTAAGTGGATAGTAGAAGCGCCAAACAAGGCTTCTTTTTTGGCACGTTGCTCTGTAAGCGTGAGTGATTGAATGGGAGTCCCCTACACTACGTATGTATGTATGTACATGCGTGGACGAGAACAATCGACTCTTCGTCCCGCAGATGTACTGTACTAGTAAGAGCCCAAGGGTCCGAGCTAAGTTAAAAATTCACGGTGGGGGTCTTGACCAACCCGTTGGCAAGTCCTCCTACACTGGAGCAGGTCGGTTCTCAAGCTCAAAGTAAAATCCAGGAAGAATGAAGAATCCACTGGGAAAAGAGCTAATTAGCTAGTTCATAGCGGGTGTCTTGAGTACTTTTGGTTCTCTGAGATCCACTACAGTAATCATAGCATCGAGGTTGGCGCAATGGCGGAATGAAACCAGTGCAGCGTTTAGGCTTAGTGACTATCGGGCACTATCACTTACTAGCTGAGGGGTCATCTTTTGTTGGATAACGGAGGACCTGTAATGCCCATCCCTACTGGGTATATACCGAACCCCAGTGTGTAGAAAAAGGATGGCACAACGAAAGGTGAGTTGACCACAAACTCCTGAAATTCGGACGAGGAATGAACTCTTCGACCCACAAGATCATCACCTCTACACCCTCTTATGATTATGTCTAAGCCTGGCCGGTGTACCCGGTAACTCATCGAAAGTTGCCCATCCGCGTTTAATCAAGTATTCTAACACGAACATCCTCAGAAGTCCTATGGTAGGGTCGGCTTGAACCATCCATGGGTAGAAAGAGTAAGCCTGACTAGGCCTTTACAGCAATACAGTATATAGTCCGAAAAGTGGTGAGTCTCCCAGTAAAGGTCTATCAAATTATAATACTAATAGAGAAAGGAATGCCCAATTTCCGCGCACGAACTGTACCACTTTGGTATAAAAGTGCTTTTTTAAGGTATCGAATTTTTCACATCATCTAGGATCATATGGTTAGCGATATGTGACGAATGTATTGGGGCTTTTACTCCCTCCTTTTACTAGGGGGATGCTGAAGAGGGCGTAACTTACGTTGCAATTCTCATCCACGACAATTCCTTGTCCTCCACCATGTCTGATGCTTACGGCAATCCGGGAGAGCATCTCTCTCTATAATTGCATGGTCAGAATTTATTTGACCTATCCGACATTGCTGAAATGTCAACTAAGCAGCGGGTTGAAATAGACTTACTGTGAGGTTTGCATCGGCCATCCCGCCTTGACGTTCGACATCATTCTGACTCATTATCTGGTAGCTATCGTGCATGCGCTTGCAGCTGTTGAGCCCACCGATGTTTGAGACACTCGGACTTAGCACATTAGCTGGGCTCTCAGGGTTCAGAATGTTGATGCCGTGGCGAGCGTTCTCCTGTGCATTTCTGTCGGCTGAGAAAATTTTGATAGTAGTGTCTATTCCAGAAGCCGCGATGGTCGGCTCGTATGGATGGCCTGAGGGCAGATTGTCAGTGAAAAGGCTGGATTCAGCAGAGGAGAGCCAGATTCACCTTGTATAACGTTGACGACTTCACTATCACCTTCCAGAATATTGACCAAGTCACATGTCTTCCGGTCCCAGATGAACAGATGCCCCATGTCGCTGCCGCTCACCACGTATTCATCATTCAAACCAAAGAAATTGACATCTTTGACTGTTTTAACATTGCAATGTCCGCGGTAGACTTTGGTATGTGAGGAGCACGGCACGTCGAGACCCGCCTCCTCTCTTCGGGATGTTCTCAAGCCGTTGAGGCGGAGCATACGCTCTTCAGGCTCGAGCATTTCATCGCTATCATAACCGTCTTCGGAGCTGTTATCGATGTCAAACCCGTCATCGTCATTATCGTCGTCACTACTATCCTCCTCATCTTCATCATCATCATCATCGTCTTCATCATCTTCATCATCATCTTCCTCCACAGCTACATCAGATCCACTCTCATCATGATCAGAATTACTCTCGTCACTATCAGAATCACTGGCGTGCGGCTCGGAAAAACTGTGGTCACTTGTCTCGCTATCAGCGTCAGTCGATGGAGTGAGAATAACCTGGGATACAGACCCAAAAGTAGCATCGGGCCCTCCGCCGCCTGAAATCAAGGCTTCTTCGGTAGAATTCATGGCAGACAACATGTGGAGATGCTCGAAAATCTGATACTCTTCAAAATCGGGCCGTATGTCAGTTTGCGACCTCTCTGGGCCTGTTTCGCCTTCGGGTTCAGAAGATTCGTCTTCTATTACTGTACGCAACCCACCGAATGCACGGTTGGCAAATGAGTAATTTACTCCCGAACCTGCCTCAATTAAAATACCACGAGCGACCTTTATGCCCCAGAACCGCCGTACCGCTGTTCGATCAAGGGAGCGGATATGGGATGTATCAGAATGACCGTCACCATCATGGGTTCTCGCAGCAGCGTTTTCTAGGTCTTCGAGTGGGAGTTTCACAACGTTTGCAAAAGCCGTCACTGCTGCGCGTTGGTTCGGAAAAAGTACACGTGTGCTATCGTGTTCGAATCTCGAGGCATCAACGTTCACGACAGGCGTGTCACCCGCAAGTCTCTGAAGATAAGGAACTAGCTCCGATTCAATGGCACTGTCATCAGCTTCGTCAGACAAAGGATACCGTGACGCACTCCGCCGATGTTCATTACTACGCTTGAATCCTGAAATGATAGCCTCTCTACCTCCTTCCAAAAACAGCAGTATGGCCTTTAGGAAATCATAGCCGAATTGAGCCTCTTCAGGGATAGTATTGCCCTCTCCGGGCGCAGGCATGATTTGCATAAACGGCACGTCAGGGAGGGAGTTTCCGCGGAGCTCGCCTCCCAGAACGCGGGCTAACGTTCCTGCGGCTTGGACAAATCTCCAGGTTGTCTCCCTGTTTCGACGAAGAGCCTGTTGGAACCTGACCACATCAGAAGAAGGATTGAGAGGGTATCCCCACGTTCGCATGACTTCCTCCATCTTTGGGAGATATTCCGAAGCCAGTGTCAGCGCCGTTGAAAAGGAATCAACATAGAGGGTCTGATTTAGCTGGCTCGGCGATTCGCCTGCCTCTCGTACAGTGGCCTCTAGTGAGAACAAAGCCTTGCGGAGCTTAACTAGAGCTCTGGCAATACGCATGCTGAGTCTTTGCGCTTCGTTCAAAACAGGATACCTTGCTTGCTTCCTTGCACGCCTTGACGCACCAGGAGTAGACGCGGAGACCGCTGATAGCGGAACATCCCCTGTTTCGCCGTTCCCATACCGTGCGCGAATCATCAGTTCGTCATCGTCTGGTTGCTCGTGGGACCGCCGGCGAGACTGATGCCGATTACCACTAAACTCGGAAGATGATATCGAAGCGCCATTTCGACGCTTGCGCTTTCTATTCTTTGAGTTCCGTCGTTTACGCGGAGACTGGGTTTCCTGTGGGGACCTTTGGCGTGCTGACTCGGCTTCTCTGGCATCGGGGCTTTGAATGAGATCAAAACTGTAAATGTGATCACCCGACCAGCTAACCACCATCTCGTTCGGGTTGACATCACTGATCTTACAGGCAGTGATATGTCCGTTGTCCCGCGGTTTCATCCGGCGCTTGCCATTGGGTGCGAATCTTCGAACACATCTTGTCGCTTGACTCATCAGCTCGTCCTCGCGATCACTGCCGATCCGAGGAGAGCCGCCCGGGTCCCCTCTCTCCTTGAGCAAATCGCGGCCCAACATACGCCTATCGTGGAGAAAACAATGAAGATGAGCACCGCCCAGCGCAATGTAATGGGGTTGAGTAGCAGAGCACGATATGGTGTTGAGATCCAGATGATGCCGTTTGTAAGAAATCAGGGGTGGAGGAACATTCGAATCATCGTGCACCACCCCCGGCCGATAGGCCATGGGGCCTTGGCCACCTAACGGCTTAGGATACGCGGAGGAAGGCTGACGTAGATCCCATTGTCGTACCTCACCATCCTCGGAGCACGTCAGGAATAGATACGGGGACGACTCAGTGACAATACGCTTAACACGATCCGCATGGCTACGATAGACACGGCTATTTGTATTCTCTGCAGTCAGGAACCGGGTATTTGTGAAAAAATTGTTGAATCGCCGACTGCGGGCGGAGGCAGTAAAAGCAGAAGTAGCCTCAAGATTACCATTACTGCTAGAGTATTCGATGTCAAAGACCCGAACCTGATGGTCACCAGCGCATGTTACCAAGGTACGATCATTTGAGTGTGGCATGAACTTGACGGAGAATATGTTCGCTCTATGGCCAGTATGGAGAGTGGTATTCAGGGAAAAGGGTGCCGATGACGACTCGGGTTGGTAGGAATAGATATTCACATAATGGTCGTCGGATCCTGAGGCGAGAAGCTGGCCAGATCGTGACCAACTGCAAGATGTTGTCAGACGCAGGAACCAAAGAAGGAAAGAACACTGTGATACCACCAATAGTGCGTTGGCTTCCAACGTACCATAATGCATTAACACAGCCTGTATGTCCACCCAGCTCGTTGACGATGTCTAGATCGTCTACCCATTCCTTAGATCCATAGATCCCGCGAATACTGGCAAGGCGCGACGGCTCCCCTATTTCCCGGCGCCAGAGGCGGTCATACGGTGAGTTCTTCATTATGGCGGCGATAGTCAGGCGACAGTCGGTGTTCAATATGCTTGTGTGTGGATCATTGCGCGCGACAGATTTCGGACAGCAACAGCTGCTACGGTGACGTCAGCGTCGGGTTTGGCACGAAGCCGCGATGCGACACTCAGTGTGTTGCGTCCCGGAAAGCGATATCGAGAGTAAGTCGTCACGAACCGAAAGTCAATGTTGTCAGAAGAAGGCTAGACGATGTCAAGTGCTTTGAGAGTAAATGAGGAATCGGCGATGAGATCGGCCTCGGTTGGTAGAGTATTTAAGCGACGCGGCGAAGGTAAGTGGAAGGAGGAATATCCATTTAGTGGCTGCGCGAGATGAGAGTAGACTGCATCAGAGGAAATTGTAACAGAGTAGGATGGTCAGCGGCGAAAGAAACTAACTCCGGTGTTGGTCCTGGCGCTCGGTGGAGAGAGAAAAAGAAAAGTAAGAGGCAATGGAATGTCATAGATAATATGTGCCGGACAAGTAAGAGGGGAAAAAAGAAAAGCTCCACAGTTCCAGAACCACCGTTGGTCGAGACTGGATTGAATCGGTGAGGATCTGGAATGGTTCCAGGGCCCTTAGTCAGTGAGAGCGTCTCAACCTTGGGCGAGCATCCAATGAAGAACCTGTCGAAAGGGTTGGATAGTATTCAATCGGGGCAGTTCGAGCTTGTCCACACTACATCGGGTTGAAGTCATGGAAAGATTAGTCTTTGGTTCGCCATGGGGACGCCAAGCCTTCCTTAATCTGGACCGGCAGTCATTTGTATTGAGAAGGAAAACAGAAAAGAAAAAGCAAAATCAGAAGTAGTTTTCGTCATTTCAGGGGTTCTTTTTATATCTCTCAGGAACATACGGACAGTTCCCACTCAAGGAGATTCCTGCAGCTAAGCTGGCAGTGACAGTTGATGAAAGGAAACACCGATTTTCAGGCCCGGCCGAGAGTCGGATACAAGTACGTTACACTTGAAAAGTATGACGACAACGAAACCATCTTCCACACATCGACTTAGTCATCCTTCTGGGACAACCTTCCTACACAGTAGTATATTTCTCTAACTGCAGTGGAACGAGTTATCAGGCGCATTAATTAATCATCTTTTCATTATGTTCCATAAGTCATAGAAAGCATTCTACGAGTCAAAATAGGGTCATGGTCATGAGTCACGTTCCTGGTCGAGAATCAACTTCCACTTTGGTCGCCGGGCAGGATCCCAGCCTGGAGGCTGCCTATCATCTCCAGCGTAGTATTTCCGTCCCAGTATGTGTCCGTGAGTGGTTAGAAATGGTGGGGATATCAAGACAGTCCACGAGCCTGACACCCCCCGATGCTGGCAGGCCGGAATTGAAAACCAGGGAGTGTGAAGAAGCCAGGGAAAAAAAATGAATCAAAGAAAGAAAGAGAAATTTGTGCACTTCCCACGAGATTGGCCATGCCACTGAGGGAATCCAAGAATAACAGGCCGTATTATGGCGACTGTCAACTGTATGTATCATTCAATCAAGTTTGCGTGCAAGGGTCAGTGCGGGTTAGAAACCAGTTTTCAAGACCATCTGGGTCTCACAAAACCAGGAGCACCAGCAAGAAGCTTGTTTTTCACCCTTTCAATGCCACAGCCCCGGTTAGAAAGTGGGTGGCTCTAGATCGATCTTTCGGTCGTCCACGAAGTAATGTGCTCCTGGTTCGAATTCTACCCGGTGAAGTTCAACGGGTACCTCAGTGATCCGCGGGGTCCCTGAGTATGCCTGCTCATGGCGGAGTGTAGTTTCGCAGAATAAGAGGGAAGACAATGAGAAGCTCGGGATATGCTCCGAGCCAGGACATCGCAGATTGACATGGATATGTGACTGATCAATCACATTGCCATGAGGAATGGATGTCTTTTCCAGCTATGTTCTCCACATTCCAACTCGGGGGATCCTCTTCTCCGGCGGTCTCGTGGAGGCCACCTGCTGGCTGAGCTGACTCACCCACTGTCTTTCCAATCTTACGACGTCCGTTTCGATTTTACGGATGATGTTCAACTCCTCGATCATCGAATTCACCATATCATCTAATCCCTTTGCAGTCCGATAAAGGCTGGAACCTTCCAGTTGTTCTACCTCCCCGTAGCCCAATATATCCAGACTCTGCAGTTGCCTCGAGCATAGTTCCAGTTTTATAGTCACCGCGTGCACTTCTTCCTTCCAAACGCGATCGAGAGGGTCGATGAAAACATCAAGGTCTGATCCTCCCTGGTAATGTCGACAGGTCTTGATCTCCTCAACATTCCGGAACCAGGACTCAAATTCCTGCACGGCCAACGTAAATCTGCCTCCTAGAATATCAGATAAATCGCACACTTCTTGCGCAACCCCTGAAAGGACTTGGATTTGTACGGCAAACCCTTGGTGGCCGTTATGTTCAATGGAATTCTTGAGCCAGCAGTGCAACGCTTGTCCATTGAGTCGCTGCTGATATTGCTTTTCCTCTTTCACAACGCCACGATACTTTTCCGCAACCGTATTGTACTTTATCTGTAGTTGTTTCTCTGCGTTGGCTTTCCATTCGGCGTCCTCTCGCAGCGAAGACAGATGCAGAAGGCTCAGCTGTAAGAGTTCGGTTTGTAGCGCAGCAACTTCTGGCAATGAGGAGGGTATCAAGGAAGGATCCAGCTCTGTAGGTGCACGAGCCGATGGGGCAGTGGTGGATGGCTTGGCGAGCTTCTTGGGGGAGGGCTGTTGCTGGTAGGTTGATAATTGAGCCCTGGAACGTGGTGTGCTTGGTGCCGATGGCGGATCTATCTTCCTAGAGATTTGACTAGAAGTGGGAGGGATCACTTGACTGCGGTGTCGCGCATGACTCCTTGGCGTAGGTGGCCCCGAACTCGAACTTGCTGGCTGTCGCAAAGAAGCCGACCTCGACGGCCGAGGGGGGGGAGGCATTTCTGTCTTCTTCGGCGATGTTGGGCACCCATTTTGCTTCGTTGGAGAGGGCAGGGGAGGCGCCAAACTAGTTCGTCTCGGTGTTATCGACACGGCAGTAGCCTTCGCAGGAGAAGGGGTGGTCTTCAATGGAGTCGGTTTAATCAGACTTCGGCGACGACTCGCCAGGGTCGGTGTAACGGATAGCTTGTCTTGTTCGGGCTTGCTCACTCGCTGAGCAATCTGGCTATCTAGTTGCGGCTGAGAGCGCAACGGACTCGACGATCGGCTGTCATCGCGGACTGGCAACAAGCTCTTGCCTCGGGTCGAGAGGTTTTCGTTACTGGCTGCTGGATTCGAAGGTGTACCGCCCGTCACTGCCTTTGTGCTGGTGGATACTGTCCTGATCGAAGATGAGCGACCTAGTGTAGTGGGCTTGTTTTTCGGTTGTTAGAACTGGTGTGCGAGGGACAGCTCTCATCTCTGGGGAGCTTGAGGCAAGGGACCTGGTACAAGACTAACCTGTTTACGGGGCTCCCGAAACGACAGGGAGCGAGTGGGTATTGGCATTGTGGCTAGGGGTCAAAGTCATTTATCAGATCATACATGCATTGATTCAGTTATTCTGATCAGGTCCGTTGGGAGAGAGGGGAGGTCTCAAATCCAGTTTCTTCCCAAGGTCGGAGTCTATTCATGTCAATAGTATGAACGATCATCTCCAGTTCCAAGGTAAAGTTACTCGTGCTGCGGTGAGCTTCAGTGCCGGTTCAAAAAAGCTTGGCAGCCGAGTGCTTTCCCAATGGAGAACAAGGCCAAGTAGTACTGCATATCGAACTAGTATAGTTCCAAGGTAATACTAGCGACACCTTTCTGGTTGGTATATATTGTGTATATATAGAAAAACATTTGTGCTGTTGGCGATGAATAGTATAGTGGATTGACTACACTATACTCAAATTTATAATAGCCACACTATCAATTATTTTATATTGCTAACTATATATATTGATTAGAAACTATTCATAACGGCAATGTCATGCTTTTTAAAATTATACCCTATACATCAAGGTTCATATCCAAATCTACCATTATGGGAGTAGTTCCTACACACCCGACTGTCCTGGTAGTTTTGTGAAAGGTCTTCTTGACGAAGATTTATAATGAACCAAGAGTATCCAGGTTATGGCATAACCCTAAATAGAATATATTTCACCGGAATTGCACTGTACTAGTTATACGCCAACGTTACCAATGAGCTGTTCAATCTTTTATTGGGTGTCGCGTATGGCATGCTTCATAATTACTTCATTCAACTTAAACTGTCTGTGATATCAAAAAGTACAGATAACACAAACTTTTCGCTGACAACGTGGACAATGGCCTAGGCCACTCAGCCTCGCAAGCATGGATATGTCCATGTTAGGCCATCACCACCTTGTTCAGTGGGCGCACGTGGCCGCAGATTAAGCGGTTAGAAGGAAACCCGGTCGCAAATAGCCTTGGACTTTTCCCCCTTGCCTTCACTTGGGAGTTCAACTTCAACCAGCTTCGACTCAACATACCATCACAATGCCCAGTACCCCGATTACAAGCTTCCGCGTCTCGGGAAAGAGACACCCTCCACAGCAGCATGGTCAGTGAACCAGCTGACCTTCTCCCCAGCACCTTGGTTGACAAGAGAAGAAGGGAGGTCCCTTCCCTCCTCCGCATCGAAAATTTGCTTCATGATCTCCTTCTTTCCACCACCGGTAGCCACGAACGCGATGCTAAGAGCGTGGGTGACCACGGGTAAGGTGAGGGTGATCCGCTTCGGCGGGGGCTTCGGCGAGTCGCTAATGGCCGCGACCCAAGCGTCCTTCTCCCTAAGGAGCTCATGGCCGGGGAACAAGCTGCAGGTGTGACCATCGGGACCACAGCCCAGAAGGAGCAAGTCGAACACCGGTAATTTGACGCTGTCCTTGGCCGCGAAAATGCGCATCAGTTCCTCCTGATACAAGTCTGCGAGCTCCTGTGGGTCCTCGTCGTTCACATGTTTGGGATCGATGGTGTGCACACGGGGCTCACCCAGTTCCGTGGGGATCTTGCTCAGCAATTCATCCTTCAGTAGTTTGTAGTTGCTGTCTTGGTGATCGAGGGGCACGGCGCGCTCGTCGGCAAAGAAGATATTCCACTTGGAGAATTGCGCGGTGTCTTCGGGAGTTCCGTTGCCTGGTGCAAGTAACGCTTTAGCGAGAACAGTGGGCAGGGAGCCACCTGAAACTGCGACTCGGAAAGTACCATGCCGGGCGAGGGCGGCATTTTGATGCTTAAGGACGTATGTCCTCAACTGTTGCGCGAGCGCATCGGAATTGGAAAAGCTGTACAGATTGGGAGATTGGCTTGCCATGGTGACTATTATAGAAATTAGCGGATGTGAAGAGAGGGGGACTCAGAAAGAAGGCAAAATGAGAAAAGAGATTATTATTCCAAGGCGGTGGTTTCGGTCAACAGCTCTAAGGCGGGGTGGCGGGGCAGTTCCTCAATTGATGTTATTGGAGATGTAATCATTACCTTTACTCAGTCCCGTGCCTGCCGAACGCAATGCAACCACCCATCAGTTAAAGAGATCAATCATTCGGGAATTTTTCTCTTTTCTTTTCCATAATTATTGATATCATGGGTCATATCCTCTCCATGCGGAATCGGAAGAGAGAAGCCAGAAAACATGGCTACAAAAGAGATAGGGTAGAACAACATCAACAGGTGGATTGATATGTATGACAGGACTGTTTGGTGGAACCCCGTCAGTCTCCCATGACGTCGTCGTAGGTCATTTTGAACACAATCTTGCAAAGGGAGAAAAACAGGACGACGACAGGAACAAACTACTACAATTGAATCTTCTATGAAGTAAGTCCATTCATTATCTACCCCTGAATATTTCTGTTTAATTTCAAGTTACTTAGCGACCCTGAGGAGATTGCGAGGTTTTGTACGATGGATCCCCCCACGTCCAATCCGGAAACGAGCTGGAAGATCTCTCTGCTATCATCGATCATCGGCCACCCCCTGTCCAACCACCAGATGGGGGAAAACATAGACAATGATGTCAGTGCCATGTCCGCCCGCAGGAGCTATAGTCATGAATCAGGGAAAATGCAACCCGACCCCTCGGCAACTCGATCGACCTTGTCCGATGTAGGTATGGTATGGTATTTGATGAATGGCTTACCCATTCCGTCAAATTCAAGGCTAGCTGGAACGAAGGAGTCAGCAAATTGACTATTTCGGCCTCATGCATTGCCGCCAACCTAGGAGCGGTCCGCATGCCCACGCGTTATTACAACATTGTGCAGGCGCCAGAAGCGACAAGTCCTACTTGCGGTGCCCGCTGCGTCTGCTGATTGATTATTGACCAGTCGAGATGTAAAGTACATGCCTAAGTCACGCAGGACGGGATGTTGGTTAGGGTGACGAGACCCGATATTCCCATCCTCTAAAAGAGGGGTACTGAGTCACGATAATATTAGTTATAGTAAAACCGAAATCGAAGAGGAAAAAATTAATAATAATAAATATAAATAAAAAGAAAGAAAGAGAGGAGATCGTGGGGACGTTCAGACAGTATCGATTTGTGCGCAGTCAACATGTGTGTACATGTTCCGCAGCAGCGCAGTGCCCGAATGGGCATAAATAAAGAAGCCTGCATGCATAGATCCCGGGGTGTCTGTGCTTTAAGCATCCGAAATGTGATGAGTGCTAAGGCAACAGAAGGAAAACGACCATTTTGTTCCATTACCCTCCAGCAGACCAGGAACAGTGCATTGCAGCGGGTTATCAGGTCACATGGGTATAGAGGGGTTGTGGTGCAGTACTCCGTACTCCGTACGGAGTACTGGAGAAGAATCATATTATAAAATATCTGAAAGTAATAAGGATAATTTCTCCTAACGACAATTCTTTCCATTTGAATGTTTCATCTTTTTTATCTCCTAAACTATTTAACGTTGAACTCCTTAGGTATATTTGATTTAACCTAACCGAGTAACTGATGAGCGTCTCCAGCTTTGTTCCCTTCGGTATCTGCCATGGAGCGGGGAATGAAGTGACGTCGTTTTCGAGGTGCATGTGTGGAGGGAGCTATGTCCTGAAAGGATTAAGGGGCTTTTCAATAATATGCAAAATAACCATTGTTTACAAGAAAAAGAAAAAAAAAAAGAAATGAAAATGGATATTGCAGCCATCGGAGATAACAGTCTGAAAATGCCTCAGAACGGGGACACAGTACTCCGGGGGTGTCGTGTCCCTGTAAGTGCTGCCAATTGTAGGTACAGGATGTATGTATGGATGCACATACTTTTTACCTAGATAGTAGTCCTACTACGGCCCACTCGGCTGGCTTTCCTCGGAGGAGAACAAGTCTGCAGCTAACTAACTCTTTCAAGCGATCAAGGCGCAAAGACAGCTGGAATGTATGTACGGAGTACTCTATACACACATAGCATATGCGTGGTCGCAAAGGATCACACCAGCCATCGCCCAATCCCGGGGTGCAGCTGCCAGCAAAGAGCCTGAAAAGGAACGGTAATTGGTAAGTATCGTCACCTGGTCTCATTACGTTAGGTTGATAAGGTTGTTGACGTCGATGTCGATTTTACTGCTTGCATGCAATCAGGGAATGTTGCGTGATACCGGACTCCAGAGGAACAATGATGTTAGCAATGAACATGGTTGGAAGGCCTGTCAATCGATAGCATCATGACTCTCTATTCATTGTCCACTCAGGGGAGAAGGATAAGCGTACCTCATTCCTTCACGTCTCGTTCGTGCGACCCAGACAGGCTCAAATTCTGAAACGACGGGCAGTGGAGACGGTAACCGCCTCACGGGAAATGCTGCACAGCCACAGTTCCCTAAAAAGTTACCCACGAGGCTGGGCAAAACACCCACCATACAGTACGTTTCATTCCTTACTGCCAAGGCATGTGATTTTGTTGTACCTAATCAGTCGAGGTTTAGTCGATGTTAACAAAGAGGTCCAATTACATTGAGAAAGAATAGAATGGTGTTCATTGGATTGATTTGATTTTGATTTGATTTCTTATTATTGTCGCGTTTACCCGACAAAGGAGGCAAGACCTCGTATCTGTTTGTGTAGTGCTAGTACTACTTAGCAGTCCCCTTGAGATATGCTACTACTCATGATGATACTATTATATATCTGTCCCCGATGACCCAATCACATTCCCTGTTCCAAGCATCGCTCTGGCATCAGCCGCACGGTGACCATGGAAATCACGTAGTCCGACCAGCCTCGACCACAGGTGGATCGGCAACTGTTAACGGGCAACAGGTCTTGACTCAAACGATAACCCCATTAAGATAGCATTACCTTACATTGACAGGCAACCACTTATCATCTGCGAAAGCCACATGCTCCGCCAGGCTATCGGATTTTTGGGCTTTGGTATCCAATAGTACCGTCCATTCTTGGTCTAGATGGCCAAGAACGGACTAGACCGATAGATGGGACTCAACTTTCAAGACAACCGTTCAGATACGAGGGAACCGTCTTAGAATAACTGTCATGGGAGGAAAAAAATAAGAAAGCCTAAAACGACCAAAACCTAGTCCATCCATGTATCCCGCTCAGCAGGGGGATTCGTAATTTGTTAGAGGGGAAGTTGTGCAAATGGGACCATGAGCGTTCCTGAGAGGAGAATGAGGGTGAACCACTGCGGCGATCGCCCCAGAAAGTGAATCCGTCAACCAGACGATCGGTCATGACGACACGACCTATGCGGCAATTCCTCCTAATTGGGGGGAGATTGTCCATCAGTATGGAGTACATAGGGTTAAGCCAATCTATCGACGACTTTTGTTGTAGGGCGTTCTGCAGTCCGAAATTGCACACAGGATTTCCCACCGACCGTCACCTTGTAAGGTAAAAACATGCTTTTACCGATGGGGGGTAATTCATCCATACACTGATCAACCAAACAGACTGGATGTCTAGTACATTCATTCAAAAAACCCCGAAACTCAAATTATCAGAATAAGAAAGGCTGCCTGAGGTACAGCAAGGAAGTAGTAGATACATACAAGTACTGTATGTACTCCGTACCTTGATAGTAGTAGCAAGATTAAGATATAATACTGTCCTGCTCCGCCTGCGGTCGGCATCGTACATACCGATAATCACGAAGCTCCAATCTCTCTCCCTCTGTCTCTATGGAGGATCGTTTTTTCCCCCCATGGTTGACAGCCTGGGATTGACCTTGAAACTGAACCCACATTCCACCCTGTTCTCCTCGTTCAGTCGAATAACTCGCAGCGTCGAAAGTAGTGGTATTGATGGTAGTTAATATTTGCTCCATTTTTTTTTTTTTTAAAGAAAAAAGCACTTACTTCTTCGGGCTCCATAACTGCATTTCCAGTATTGCAGTCTCCTGATTCAACTAAGATTTTATTATTTTTCAAATTTTGAAATATTCCCTACTTTTTATTATTTTATTATTTTATTTTATTTTATTTTTATTTTTTTCCCTCTCCTCCGGGCCCTAAAAAAACTATTTTCGCTTTCAAACTAAAAAGACGCCGGTCCTAGACAGGGAGAAGAAAGTGGATCGATCTGACCCTTCGAACTTGCCCTTGGCTGGTGGTATAGATATTTCGATACTTCCAGTCCAGTCCAGTTCAAATGTTTTTATTTCTAGTCTCTTCTCACGATTCTTCTTCCCTCAAACCTTGAATGCCGACTTGTCCGTTCGACTTTCTTGACACAAACCCTGTCCCACGTGGTTGATTCTCGTCTGCCTGGGAATTTAGTGGAAATTACGTCCGCAGAACAAGAAAGAAACATTTCCGTCATTCCGTGAATTTATTATTTTATTCCTTCGTGGGCTACGCATTGACTCAGCCTCGTTTTATTATTTTTTCTCCAAGTCATCTTCTCTCAACAACCACGCTCTCACCTTTTCCTCTCCCTACCTTTTCCCGACGCCTACATACAAACCACCTTTTCTGGTTAACGGATCAGCGCTACTACTCCCGCGCACCTTCCACCCTCACAACGACGTCGCCCATACCGTTCATTTCCACCGCGCCCGCATTGATCGGCATCTCCAAAATGAGTTCGCCCTCGGTACAGGTTCAACCGCAACCTTCCGGCGCAAAGGGCGTTTCCCACACAACGAAAGAGGCTGGTGCTATGAACTTCGACATTGTCCGCTGTTCGAGATGTCAGCGCTCCATGAGCCTTGAAAATGAGTCCTCCCCCGGTGTGGTGCGCTTCGGCATGAATTCATACTACTGCAGCCGCTGTGCGTCCATGGTCGGCTTTATCCGATGAAATGCCAGTCGCGCAACGGAACAAGAAAGAGAAACGACATTGTTACGAACGCATTTTTCGTCGTGCCTTCTAGCTCCCTCCTGCTACCTCACCACCGTCTCTAGGGAGTTGGCAGGATCGGCATGTTGGTTCTCCAGTTTTTGTTGTTTTCTATCTCAACCATTCACTCAGACGATACTTTCGAGGGCTGTTCTGTGCTGGCACAGCTTCTCTCACACCCTTCGAGCAAAGGACAATGGCTACGGGCCACGACTCAGTCGTTGAGGTCGGATGGACTTTATCGATGTCGCACTTCTCTGGGTCATACCCGAGGGAACAATGACTCCCCACGGGCGACAGAGAAGGGACGGTTGGCCGGATGGGTGGACAAAGGCACAACTTTTCACTCCCACGGGATCCAAATGCGGCGAAAGACAATAGCCTGGCTCGGGAATTTCGGCATCTACAACGAACAATGCCGTCGACCATGCTGGTTAACTCCGAGCAGCGCCCTACCCCTCGACAAAGCTACGTTGATTCAATAGCTCGATGGAAATCTACGATACCCTGCATATGTGTCATTTGCTTTGTATTGCATATCTTACAAGGAACTACGCTGTTTCCTCTTTGTGTGTTAGCACGGCATGTAGGATCCTGAATAGAGTTCACGGATTCCATTGCTTTCATATGTTTCACTATCGAATTGTTTCTTTTCCGCTCAATACCCACAATATGTTGAAACCATTAGCGATTAAGGCTCCTTTGTCATATTAGATCCCCGTAAGCAACGCTTACAATACAATATCAAACTCATTCAATTGATCGACAATTCATTTTTTCTGCCACTGTGGCGCTCTCGCGGACTTTGAATAGGGGCGGCTGGCATACTTGCCACAACTGTGCCGACATACCAATGCGCTCTGCCTATCACAATTAAACCAGTCACCCCGGGATGATCGCCATTGCATAGACAACAAACTCATTGGCGATGAACATGCCAGTCTCCCGCAAAGGGCTACATAGCTGTCAAGACCGACCTGAGTCGTAGATCCTCATCAACCATGCAAAACATCCACCTCCATCACTTCATGAAACCCCTATGCATGTCATACATCGCCCCTGTTGCAATTTCACACCCTGTTCGGTGCCACACTCTAAGAATGCGGAACAATCAAATTGCCTTGTAGATCCCACGCCCTGACCACCAACCTACGAACCATAAATCAACCAGCTTGGTCCATACTCTCCCTTAGAATCTCAACTTCTTCATGCCATAAGGGACCCATTCCTCCGGATCGGCCAAGTATTAACTTGGACGGGATGTTGAAGAACTCAAAACAACCTCCTAAGCTCGTTTCGTATGTATGAACATCCATCCATCCATACATACCCCTCAACAAGGGCGATCTACCTTATTTACCCCTCCCCCTTACTGCTAGGGCAAAACGATGCCCGAGAATGGGCTGACTGCCACTTTGACTCCCGGGTGTTCAGATCGCGTGTCTTTGGTATACAGAGTGCTAGTATGTAACTACTTACGAGGGAAGAATGTATTTCCAGGCGCGCGAAGCGCCCCTTTTCTTCCCAGTCGCTCTTCACCAAACACACATCTGAAAAAAAAAAAATAAAAAATAAAATAAAATAAAATAAAAATAAAAATGAAACCTCACCCAAAACTAACCATTTTAGTACCAGACATCGTGCAAGACACATTTTTCGCTTTTTCCCCACGAGAACCAGAAACAAACCCTCCTTCGAATGTGGTACCAGTCTATGCCCTGTAGGCAACCACGCGAGTGTGGCGCAGAAAAAAAAAAAAAAAAAA